>NW_028274815.1:21403520-21557377 GCF_037043125.1 Eumetopias jubatus
ATGGCTGATTCCATTCTTGGGCTGGGCAGGGACTATGCAGAATGACCCTGGAACATCCTATTGTTTCAGAAAGTTAGAAAAATTCCAAAGAACTCTGGAATCCCGACAGTGGAACAGAGGAACTAGCTGAAAGTTGCTCCCATTGGTCAAATACAGGACAATGTGAGTGTCACAATGAATCAAAAACTTAGAAGAATTTGTGAATTGTTAATCAATTAAGGGAGGGGGAGGGCAAGCACCTCTCTACAGCAGAATGCTGACTGATATGTGTGGAAATGACAGAGGTAGAAAAATCACCATTTGGCAACCATCACAGTAATAATTGACTCAGGTAGGAATCAGCAATGGATGCTATCATGGGTTGCAAGTGTGTTGGGAACAGGATGCTTACGCAGCCAAACATCTTCCCACTAATTCTTTATTAATCACAAAGGGGGAAAAAAGTGCCTTTACCGGGGGGACACCTGGCGGGCACCCCCTTAACCGAGTGATCCAAGTCGACATCACAAAAAATGGGACAAACGGGCATCACCTGTCTCCTGATGTGATGTGTTGAGTCTTCCTGACAGTGATGCGTCAGCCAAAACTGATCATTCTACAGAGCAAATGGTCTGTATCTTCAAAATTGTCAATTTCTTAAAAGTTCAACAAAGGCTGAGAAACTGTTCTAGATTCGACCAGAGACATAACGACTAAATGCAATGCATGATCCTAGATCCTAGATTAATCTTGGAAAAAAACCCACAACTCTATAAAGTATAAAGGACAATACTGGGATAATAAAAATTAAATATGAACTGAATATTAGTATTAATATTAAATTTCCTGAATTTAAGAATTGAATTCTAGCTGTGTAAGAGAATGTCCTAGTTCTTAGGAAACACACAATGAAGGATTTATGGGCAAAAGTGGCATGATGTCTGGAACTAACTTTCAAATGGTTCAGAAAAAAAGAATAATAGGTATTATATTGTGAATCTAGGTAAAGGACATATGGAAATTTGTTGTAATATTCTTGCAACTTTCCTATAGGTTTCACTTTTTTTCAAAAGAAAAAGCCTAATTGGAAAATAAAGTTGTGACACATCCGCTTCTGGTAATGGTTGAGTAAGGTGCTGCCAGAGCAATTTTACTCAGAAAAAAAAGCCAAAAACAAAACTCTGAATTTAACATACACACATAAAAATAGCTAAAGTAAGCCCCTAGAGAGTGGACTATAAATACCAAATAAAAGTAAAAGGATCTCGGGCACCTGGGTGGCTCAGTTGGTTAAGCGACTAGCTTCAGCTCAGGTTATGATCCTGGAGTCCCGGGATCGAGTCCCGCATCAGGCTCCCTGCTCAGCCGGGAGTCTGCTTCTCCCTCTGACCCTCCCCCTCTCGTGCTCTCTCTCTCTCAAATAAATAAATAAAATCTTGAAAAAAAAAAAAAGTAGGGACGCCTGGGTGGCTCGGTCGTTCAGCGTCCGCCTTCGGCGAAGGTCGTGATCCCAGGGTCCTGGGATCGAGCCCCGCATCAGGCTCCCTGCTCGGCGGGAAGCCTGCTTCTCCCTCTGCCACTCCCCCTGCTTGTGTTCCCTCTCTGGCTGTGTCTCTCTCTGTCAAATAAATAAATAAAATCTTAAAAAAAAAAAAAGTAAAAGGATCTCTTTAAAGGCTGGGAAAAAAAAGGTATCAACTAAGAATTCTATAGCCACTGAAAACACCCTTCAAGAATTAAAGTAAAATAGGGATTCTCAGATAAAAGAAAATTCACCACCAGCAGATTCTCACTACAATAATTGCTAAAGAAAGTCCTACAGGCTGAAGGGATATAATACCAGATGGAAACTTAGGTCCTCAGAGAGGAATAAAGACCATCAGTGGGTAAATGTAAAGGGCCTGTTATTTTCCTCTTAATTTCATTATTTTATGTATGACTCGTTATTTTTATTTTATTTTAATTTTTTTTTATGACTCTTTAAAAGTGACCTCACTGTCGGGGCACCTGGGTGGCTCAGTTGGTTAAGCGACTGCCTTCAGCTTGGGTCATGATCCTGCGGTCCTGGGATCGAGCCCCACATCGGGCTCCCTGCTCAGCGGAGAGCCTGCTTCTCCCTCTCCCTCTGCCTGCCACTCCCCCTGTTTGTGCTCTCAAATAAATAAATAAAATCTTAAAAAAAAAAGTGACAATACTGTCTACTTCTTTGTTTTTTTGTTTCAAGTTTTTACTTAAATTCTAATTAGTTTACATATAAGTTGTCTGATTCTTAATATTGCAAAAGACAATCTGAAGGAGAATAGTAAGCAGAGGTTGAACAAAATGTTGGAACTATATGTCCATGGAAATTACTTAGTGATTGTGAGTGAAATGAAAGACAATTCCAAATAAATTGTCGAAAAGTTATGTGTTTAGTGCAAGTAATAAATGCCTAAATTTGTAATAAAGTGGTAATGAAAGAATATCTTTATTTTTTGGAAAGAATTTTTTTAATCAGAGAAAATTGATGTTGAATGAGGCACAGGATGGTGATCTCCCTGGGTGCCTGTAAGGGGGCAAGCTGGCTGTGTCCAGCTGTGGAGGACCTGCTGTGCCCAGAACCCTCTCTCCCAGCGGGCAGGCCTTCACCCACCCTCACCCGGAGGGGCCTGGCTGGGGGGCCCCACTCCTCCCTCTGGTGGGCAGCGGGATGCCTGTGGGGAGAACATTCAAACACAAGAAACTTTGAGGCAGGCAGGGCCTCAGATACCATCAGGTCCTACACCCTCATTTGTAAAGTTTAAACTGGCTCCTAATTACCAAGTAAATGCCTCTTCACTATATAAAACTTTGGATAATATTTTAAAATTAGAGAAACAATATCACTTATTCCATGACCCAGACACACTTCCAACATTAGAGCAGGGCACCTGGTGGCTCAGTTGGTGAAGTGTCTGCCTTCAGCTCAGGTCATGATCCTGGGATCAAGGGCCACATCCAGCCCTGCATCCAGCCCTGCATCCAGCCCTGCATCGAGACCCGAAATGAGCCCCGCATCCAGCCCCTCACTGAGCCCAGCCCTCATTGGGTTACCTGCTCAGTGGGGAGTCAGCTTCTCCGTCTGCCCCTCCTCTCCGATCATGGGCAATGTCGCTCTCTCTCTCTCTCTCAAAAATAAATAAATAAAATCTCAAAAAATTAGAGCATGTTCCCTTTGGTTGTTTCTTTTTTATAGTGCATTTATTCATGAAATGCTATCCTGACCTTTTTACATTAACCTTTTACAATGAGGATTTCCCCAAATCGTTACGATTTTTTTGTAAGCATTATTTTTTTTTAAGATTTTATTTATTTATTTGAGAGAGAGAATGAGAGATAGAGAGCACGAGAGGGAGGAGAGTCAGAGGGAGAAGCAGACTCCCCGCTGAGCGGGGAGCCCGATGTGGGACTCGATCCACGGACTCCAGGGTCATGACCTGAGCCGAAGGCAGTCGCTTAACCGACTGAGCCACCCAGGTGCCCTGTAAGCATTATTTCTAATGGGTGTGTGGTATTCCATGGTACCTTTGCCTTAGAAACGCCTAATGACAGTACAGCTGCCTGGTCCAGATACAAATAATATTTATGGCAAAATCATGGTGATGGTGGCAAAATATGATGAATACGCTAAAAACATTGTATAACTTCAGGGGCGCCTGGGTGGCTCAGTCGTTGAGTGTCTGCCTTCGGCTCAGGTCATGATCCCAGGGTCCTGGGATCGAGCCCCACATCGGGCTCCCTGCTCCGCAGGAAGCCTGCTTCTCCCTCTCCCTCTCCCCCTGCTTGTGTTCCCTCTCTCGCTGTCTCTCTCTCTGTTAAAAAATAAAAAATCTTAAAAAAAATAAAAACGGTGTATAACCTTAAATGGATGAATTGCATAGTATGTGACTTATATCTCAATAAACTTTTTAAAAAAATTAAGAGGGGGGAGTAAACAAGTGCACAGAAATACATGGAGGATTCATAAGACTATCACCTCTACTTTTATGTACATTTCAAATTTTCTAGAATAAAAAGTTGGATACAGTATTTCCTAGAATTCTCAGAGGTGCTTACCCAAATGTTCTCTGGCCTCCTATAGTTCATGGACTCAGAGAAGGCTATCTGTCCCCCAGATGGGGTAGGCTGGGGCTGTTTCCACGCAACCCTGGCCAGTGCCGGCCCCTTTTGCCATCTTTTTACTCCACTGACCTTCTGCCCACTCGGCTAACCCCTGGCCGCTGGGCCAAAAGTGGGCCTCTGCCCGGGCTCCGCCCCCCGCCCCCCGCCCCCCGCCCTCTCCTCCACACCACTCACCTCTCACGTGTCCTCCCCTCCACCCAGTAGGAAGCCACCTTCCACGTGTCACCACCAACCCTGTCAGCAGAGCAGCTGGGATCCCAGTGACCCAGCCCAGGCCTCTACCTCCCGGCCAGACCCACACTCTCCCAGGGTGGGGAGAAGCTCAGGCACGGCCTCATACACCACGCAGGCCCCCGGCTCTCTCACTTCCAGATCCAGCTGCTCAGTCTGGCTTTTCTACTGACCCATCTTCCTACCTCACCTCGCTTCCTGGCTCTCTGTCTTGCCCACCATCTTCCAGAAACCCAAGCAAATCCAGGGGTCTCTGTACTGGGGCACTTGTGTGTCCGGTCCCTGAGCTTTGCCAAGCGTTAAAAAGCCCTGGAGAGGTTCTGGAACTCTACAACTGTTAGGAAGTGGGTCCAGCCGGTTAGGTGGTTCCACCTGATGTCTCACACCTGTGTGGTCTCTGACTCAGCCCCCATTCAGAGCTGTATGCAGGGCTTTTGGCAGGAACTACGAAGGGTGGCCTCAAGGAGAGAAGGCTGGAGGGGGAACGGAAGTCAGCCTGGGACAAGCAGGGCTCTCCAGCCCTCTCCACAGGACGCGCGCTAGAAGCAGAATCACCAGGACTTGGTGACCAGGTGGATGTAAGTAAGGGTTCAGATTTCCAGGTTGGGGCACCAGGCAATAGTTAGCTGGGATAGAAGGTAAGAGAAGAGCAAACACAAGCGTGACTGTTGAAACGTAAGGCCTGTGGATGCCGCTTCTGGGGGTGGAGGCGCAGAGCTGGAAACTGAGGCCTAGAGCCGGGGTGAGTCGGGGCGAGCCCCCGCCGAGCATGAGAAGCCACGGTCGGTAGGCACGGCTCAGAGGCATCCTTCAGAGACGGGGTGACCGACCACATGGCCCAGTCCTGGTTTACACCCGCTGTCCTAGAGCCTGGTTTATGCCTATTGTTCCACCTGGCACCTCCTTCACTCCGAAATGTCCTCGTTTGGATGACAAAAGCTGTGGTCACCCTACTCAAGAGAGCCCACAGGGCAGGGAAAGAAAAGTGACTAAGTCAGGCTCCTTTCACCCACTTGCTTCTTTCGGCCTCCTCAGTCTCCCACCTCTGACCCTCCACGCCTGCCTTAGACGCCTGCATTTTCCCCCTTGCTCTCCCTTCTTCTTGCCCACTTCCCCAGGAGAGTGCTCCCCCCACCCCACAGACCATCCGGGTTAGCCCAAGTCACAGCTGTGGTGGCTGAAGGAAGAGCGAGCCCGAGGGCCAGCCGCTCAGCCTCGGGGCAGTGGACGTGGAGGGAGGCAGCCTCGGCTGGGCTGGGGGCCCCGCGGGCCTGGTTATGGAGTCAGCACCGGTGGAGGCCGGCCTCCTCTGCTTTCCTGTTTTGTTATCTTGGAGCAAGGCATTCCTGCTCTCAGAGTCACCCTTGCTTCCTCTGTAAAAGATGGAGATGGGACAAGGGATCAGAAATGTCTTCCCACTGTGAAGTTGTGTTCATCTTCTCTGGTGCCACTGCTCATGGGGCTCAGGTCACACGATGTGGGAGGTCAGTCCCCTCGAAGAGAGGGTTTGCATGCACCTGTGTGGGGGTCTCCCTGGGTTGGGAGGCTGAGGACTAGAGTCCATGGAGCCCTTTAAGGACCAGCTGGGGCTAAGGCCTACTTTTGGCAGCCCAGGCCCCTCGGCAGGCCTGCACCTGCAGAAGGCACCGCAGACACATCGAGGGCTAAGGGGGTCCTCTGGCACTGCGTCCCCCGCTGAAGCCACAGCAGCTTCTGGAAGGGCTTCCCAAGGGGAGGTCCTGCACTGGAGCCACCAGGGGTTGGAAGGAGGAGGTGTGGACAGCAGAAAAGGAAGAGCAACTTAAGGGAGGGAGAGACGGGACAATCCGCCTGAGAGAGGAGACTCCACCACCAGTCACCTGCTTGACCCTCAGTCAGAGCAGTTGTGCGTGGCGCGCTGTGTGTGCTGGAGCTATCCGGCCCAAAGGACCCGTGAAAATCGGTTACAGGGCGCTGGGAGCTTGGCAAGTGCTCTTAGTGGGGGCTCGGAGTTGGGGGGCCGAGTATCGGGGAAGGCAGTAGGTTTTGAAGTCAAACCAGGACCCAAGCCGAGCTGCCACTTGACCTCTCTGAGCCTCAGTTTGCTCATCGGTAAAATGGGGTTAGTGAGGCGGCCTCGCTGCACTGTGTGAAGCTGGAGGTGATAGATGCCATGGCAGCCGCGACCGCAGCGGCCGAATTCTGGGCCGGAGCTTCGGGAAGCGGAGCCGACCGGGGGTGGGGTGGGCGGTGGCACAAGGGGGCGAGGAGAGGCGCCGCTCCCGGCGGGGAAAGGGGGCCCAGACGCACTTGGCGGGGTAGAGGAGGCTGCCCTCTGCCCCCGACCCGGAGGTGCCGCCGCGCGTCTTCCTTTTCGTTCCAGGCGCCCGCCCGGGGTCCTCGGTCCTGGGCTGTCACCTGGACGCACGGGGAGGGGGGCCGGCGCGCCCCGCGGGGCGGAGAGGCGGGACTTGGCGGCGGCTGCGGGCGCGGGCCGGGGGGTGGGGCGAGGGCCGGGGGCGGGGGCCGGCGCCCCGCGGGGAGGCCGGCCACGTGACTCCCGCAGCCCCGGCCGGGCGGCCAGGCGGGGAGCGCCGCGGCGGCCCCAGGAGGTGGCGGCGGGCGCGGGAGCCCGGGCCACGCGGGACTGGCCGTCGGGGGCGCCCATGCCATGGAGAAGCTGGCGGCCGGGCTGGCCGGCCTGCGCTGGAGCATGGGCGCCTTCCCGCTCGACCTCATCGTCAGCCGCTGCCGCCTGCCCACGCTCGCCTGCCTTGGGCCAGGTACCGGGGTGCGGGGGAGGGCGGCGGGGGGTCCGCGGGGAAATCGGGAACTCTCGGGGCAGGTGCTGGGGGAGTGGGGCGGGGGGCGTGAGGATGTGGCCTCTGCCCTTCCGCTCCCGGCGCCGGTCCTGCGCAGCTCCCGGTGCGCCTTCCCTGGAGACCCGGGGCCCGAGAGCCGAGGGTCTGCCGCCTCCTGGATCCTGCGCACGGGCACCGGGACAGAAATCCGGGACAGGCACTGAGGCCCGGCCGGGACAGAGTTTTCCTCTGTCAGCTAGAACCCGGAGCGCGGCGGAGGCCCCGCGCCCGCCCCGTCGTGCATCCCTTTCCCTGCCGCCCTCAGACCCCCGCCCGGGCCGCGCCCCCTCCGTCCCTTTGTCTCCCGCCTCTCACCTCGATCCTCCCTCATCCCTTGGGCCTCCGACTCTGTCTTCCCACCGCCGCCGCCCCCCAGCCCTGCTTGGCCCTTCTTGGGACCCTTCTTGCACCTTCCTGTCGCGTCCTGGGGAGCAGTCTGCGGCCCCAGGCGGGCAGGCCACCTCGGGGAGAGACCCGAATGATTGGCCCTCCCGCCGGGCGTGCCCCCAAGTCCCCGGCCCTCCCCCACATCTTGTCCCACTTCCCAGGGGCCCGGGTGCTCTGCCGATGGGACTGTGCATGGGGGCCCGAAAGGGGACGCCTGGAGGCTGCACGGAGTGAGGGGACCGTTTGGAGGAAGGGGAGCTGCTCGGCTGGAGGAGGGGCGGGAGCCGGGGCTGGCAGCCAGGCCGGGGGTTTTGTGTGTGAGAAGAATAGGGGTTTGGCCCGCGTTGGCACACTCGCTTCCCTGAATGCTAATGGGGCCCGCGGCCACAGGCTACTCTCCTCTTCTTGGGGCCCGCGGCCCCTCCTCCGACCCGCGGCGGCGACGAGTGGGCACAGTGAGTCTCAGTGCGTTTCGCGAGCGCACTGCGTGGCAGCGTCCGTGCCCGGGCCGTCGGACAGAGGGGCTCAGCCGCCCAGCGTCTCGTTCTCCGGGTCGTGGGCGTGTGATCCCGAGACCGTTCCGTGTCAGGATCAAGGCTGTATGTGTCTGCCTGTGAACGGGCTGAGCGGGTCCTGGGTTCTGCCTGGCCACTTCCCACACATTCCCTTGGGCATCTCTCCCTCCTGGGGGTCCTTTCTAAGCTCCCCAGTCTGGGCAGGCCTCTTTTGGACTCCCATGACCCCTCTGGCACCCCTGACTTGAGTCCTGTGCACCCATTGTAATAGCTTATTGTCTTAACTCTGGGCTGCATCCTCCTTGAAGGGACATATACTGCTTAATAAAGATTATGGACTTACTGACCCAGTGGATGAATGCATGGACAACTGGTGATGGTCTAGCTGTGACCATGGAGGCTGTGGCTCTGGTCACCATGACTGTGACTATGTGAACAAAGTGTGTCTTGAAGTCTTAAAGGTCATTGTATGCCTCTGTGTTTGGGAGAGGCCCCTTAGTGGGGCTGTGCGACTGAGTTGTGTCAGTGGGGTGACCAGCTCCTGTCTCACTGGGCCAGGTGGCTGTGCTGGCTCAACGGTTGGGACCATGGCTCTTGGTGTGTACCCTGTGTGGCAGTGGCCCGTGTCCCTGTGGAAGGGTGGGCCGGGGCTTAGGAGAGCTTTCTCTGCCCCAGGAGGGGAGGGGTGGAGGAGGAAGGTTCAGACCCCTCCAACACAGTGGGAGCCAGGCCCGCCCCCAAGCACCTGAACACATCCTCCCCACACACTTCATGGGGCCCTCAGGCATCAGGATAAACCACTTCCCATTTGGTTGGGTGGCAGCAATTTAGTCAGTTGTGTCTGAGAGGGCTGGGAAGGAGGCGTCCCCCACCCCCCCTGCCCACCAGCTGCAGCCAGGAGGCCGCTCCACCGGCTCCCCTGGAAACCGTTGCTGGGATTGGAGCCTCCTGGGCCCAGGCCCCTCCCAACACCTCTGCCCCAGTGCAGCTTCCCCCAGAACTAGGCCCCCCCCAGAAGCCCCCGCCAACCTCATCACTGTGTTCCAGAGACTGGGAGGGTGAAGGGCTGACAAAGGGAGGGCCAAGAAACAGCCTCTCTGCAAGGGGGTAGGGGGTATCTGAGACTTTCCTCCCTCTCCTTTGCGGTCCCCTGAATGTAGGAGTCTCCTGGGGCAATGCGTGTAAAAGGGCTGCCCGTGAGAGAGGCAGGAATCAGCTCCTCCAAGCCCTGTACTTCTTCTGACTCGAGTGATGTATGGTGCTGGGGGGAGCCCTCAGCTGGGACCCACAACGGACAGCCCTGTCTCAGCCCTATCTGTGCCTCCAACACAGATAGGGCTGAGACAGGCCTCCTTGCCTGGCTCAGGCACTGACTTGGGGGCTGAGAACCCTGCTGGTGGTCCTGCGGGCCAGCTCTAGGGTCTGCTGCTCACCCCACCCCCGGCTAGTTTGCTGCTCCCCTCTGGGAGTGCCCAGACACCCTCCACTCAACGTCAAAGGCGGTCTGTTTCCTCGGTTCACATTTCTTCCACCTCCCCATGGGTCTAAGCGCTCCTGGAGGGCAGGGCTGGCGAATCTGCTGGGAGGTGCTCCTCCCCCCGCCCCCGCCGGGGCCCCCCCGCGCAGCCCTGGCCCCGGGACAGCAGGTGAAGAACTCAGGACTACGGCTGGGCTGGTTTGCTGGGGCCCTGTCAGGGGCAGGAACCTGGGCCCTGGGAGACGGGGCATGACTCACAGCCCTGAGGCCACAGCTGGCAAACTGCTTATCCCCTGAGCCTTGCTGACCCGGACAGGCTCATGGGGAGCTGTCCCTAGTCAGGGTCTTAGAGAAGTAGTCAGCCTCCCTACTCTCTGCCCCCTCCTGATGTTCGCTTTACCTTTCCTTCCTCTTCCGCCCTTCGCCTCCCAGGGGAGTATGCTGAGGGTGTCAGTGAGAGAGACATCCTGCTCATTCACTCCTGCCGCCAGTGGACAACAGTGACCGCCCATACCCTGGAGGAGGGCCACTACGTCATCGGACCCAAGATTGACATCCCCCTGCAGTACCCAGGTGTGCCCAGCCAGGAACAGATGACCTTGAGCCACTGGGGGTGGAGGCAGGAGGGTAGGGGGTGGGGCTTGGGAGAAGCTGTCGGTGACCACCCTTTCCTTGGAGCCATAGGGCTGAGCCCAGGGCCTGGTGGGCAGGGGGCAGTTAGGGTTAGGGTCCAGTGGTTTTCATACTGTTCTGGGGAGTCCTGGTTTTCTTGTTGAAAACCTTTGATTCACACTGTCTTTTAATAGATTTTATTTTATTTTTTTAAAAGATTTTATTTATTTATTTGAGAGAGAATGAGAGATAGAGAGCACGAGAGGAAAGAGGGTTAGAGGGAGAAGCAGACTCCCTGCTGAGCAGGGAGCCCGATGTGGGACTCGATCCCAGGACTCCAGGATCATGACCTGAGCCGAAGGCAGTCGCTTAACCAACTGAGCCACCCAGGCGCCCTTTAATAGATTTTAAACAACTGATTTTTTTAAAAAATATCCACACTCTCAAATTGCTACGAGTCAAAGCTTAACCCCAGCGAGAGACCTGGGGTATGTACCGTGAGCTGCCTCATTAAGCCTCCTTGGTACAGACCCTCAAGAAGAACATGGCCAGGATCTTCTCAGTGGCGGGCAACCGAAGCCCTTCAGAAGCAAAGGGATGCTTGGGCTGAGTATCTGGCTGCCTCTGCCCACTGTAATCCTGTTCTTCCCAGTTTTTGTGTTAAATTCGTTTTCATTGATTGACTTTATAAGTGAATGTTAACGTTTTAGACTTTTAAATAAGATTACGCTAATGAACTACTTTTATCTTTTATATATATGATGTTGATCCACATCAGATTTTGTTTGAAGAAAGGATTCTGCTGCTGGAGAGGGAAAGTACAGCCCTTGTATTTTACACATGATAAAACAGAGGGTTTAAGAGGGAAGGGACTTGCCCAGGGTCACACGGCTGGTGAGCAGCAGAGTATGGGCTAGAACCCTGGTGACCCGACTCCTGGGCTTGTGCTTGCTTGCACCACACCAGCAATGCAGGGTCGTCGTCACCTGGGTGGGAAGGATGGGAATCTGGTGGCTCCATCCCAGTGAAGCCCCCATGTGAGCCCACGATCACACAGCTCCTGTGTATTAAACCCATGGCTGCCTTCCAGACACTGAGCTGAGCATTTCATCATTTTATCCCCACGGCCACCCTGTGAGAAAGTCTTATTAAGTCCATTTAACTCACAAAGTGAGGCCCCAGGAGCTCCAGTAGCTTGCCCCTCACCCGCAGCCCTTCCTGAACCAGGGGGGCAGGACTAAGACAAAGGCTTCTGCTCTCTACAACGACCCTGCACCCTGCGAAGTTGGGACCCCCATAGCCCTCACACCCATTTAAAAGATGAGAAAACTCTCTCAGCTGTCTTTCTGACCTGCGGTTCTGTCCTGAGCCCTGAGCCCTTGAGAAAGGCTGCTTAGAAGCTAGAAACTTCCCAGGCTGGGTGTCTATCTGGTGTTCGTCCAGGAAGAGGTCCCAGGTCGTCTTCTTGGGATAAAAAAGCAAAAATTGGAAAAAGCCCTCACTGACAGAAGTGTGACTTTACTCTATTTCGGTTGTGTGATTAAGAATCCGGGAAACCAAGGCACGGAACCTCCTAGGGAAGAGTGAGAGCGGGAGGCTTCTAGCCCTTCCCCTATGTCTTTTGGTGCCCCTGAGTGCATGTGGATGGTGTAGTCATGAGGTGACAGCTGGCCTGTAGGAGAGGCGCATCCCCATCAGCGTCTTTCCAGTGGGTGGCTCGGTGGGGGAGGGGAGGCCAGGCCCCTCAGGAGTAGGAGGGGCGGGGTAAGGAGGAAGCTGAGTGCACAGCCCAGTTCCTCCTAATGAATTAATAATGGAGTGGGCGGGGGCAGTGGCTGCGGACCGGAGGGCCGCGGGGGAGGGGAGTGCAGCCCCGCACCCGGGGAGCCCGGGGGAACCTGGCTGCTCTGAGGCAGCCCGCACCGCCCTGAGTGCGGGGCCGGGTGGCTCTACTCAGCGGCGGCTGGCACTCGGGGCACTAGGCCGTATGCTTCCATTTCACAGATGGGAAAACTGAAGCCTACAGGGAGTAGTTTGCCTAAGGTCACACTGCTGGTTGGTGCCAGAGATGGGATACAACCGGGTCTGTCTGCCCCCAAGTGTGCACATTTACCCATCATTCTTGAGGGAACGGCTGCCGGGGTCGGCTGCTGGGAGGAGGGGGAGAGAAGCAGGGCTGCTTTGGGCTGGACGGGACGCCAGGCAGCACACATGTGTTCTAGGAGGGGAGGGCAGGGAGCAGGGGCAGGCTGGGGGTGGGGTGTGGGCAGGTCCCTGGGCCTGCGAGGGTCTCAGACCGGGTGAAGGCAGGAGAAGAAGCTGCAGGGGGGAGTAAAGGCTTCCAGGGGCTAGCGCCTCACTCCCGGGAGGGCTCCCTTCCTTCCTTCCTCCTGCAGTAATGACCGGTGCTGGGCTCAGGCTGCGGCCGAGGGGGTGGTGCTGGCTACCATGGTTACATCGATCCCCGGGCCACATCCTGCCCCGGCTGCAGCCGTGACTTGGCTCCGGCTCTCCCCACAGGGGGCGGCGGGCCTTTCGCCCCGCATGGCTGCTTGGGGTGGGGGGGGGTTTGGGGGCGGTTGGACACCGGGTGAGGGAGGGGCAGCGCTCCCGGTGGGAAGGTAGCCGAGGTGCAAGTCCTGCCACCCGACCCCCAGACGGCTGTTCCCTGCCGGGCCCCTCCCCGCGGCATCCCTGCTGCCCTCAAGGGCTGAGGCACATCTTAAAGGGTCTCAGAGTGGTGGGGGCAGGACTCCCTCCCCAGCTTTCTCCGGGGCACTTGCCCTTCTCTTTCTCCGATCTCACTTCTTTCCTGCTTCTAGATGCTCACGGACTCTGTCCTTGGCCCTTCGTGCTTCCTTCCCAGCCCTGGGGAGGCCCGGTGGGGGGTCCTCAGTCTGGGATTCTGGCTGGGTTTTGGGGAATCCAGGACCCCCCACACTGTATACAAAATGGTGTTTGTGTTCATGCCAGGAGTTCGCTGTGGGCATTTTTCTGGGAAGACGGTTCCCAGAGTGTTAAGATCTTCTGTTCTTCTTTCCTTGAGCCATCTTCCCTGCCCTAAGGAAGACTCCACCTGTGGGTGGGTGACCTTCAGTCTGAACTTCTGACTAGGCATCCCCAAGCCCTGCCCCCGAGTGCTCACCCCCCAGGAGCACCCCCTCCTGGCCTCCCACCCCCTCAGTTGGCCTCCTCAGGACTGGCTCCAGCCCCACAGCATGTTACTTCCGGGTCCCCAGTTTCGCTTAGCAGCTTTGCCAGCTCCATTTTTTTTTTTTTTTGGTCTCCTTTTTTTCTTTCTTGTAGTTTCAAGTTTTTATTTAAATCCCAGTTAACGTACAGTGTAATATTGATTTCAGGTGTGGGATTCATCACTTACATATACCCCCTGGTGCTCATCACAAGTGCCCTCCTTAATCCCCATCACCCATGTGGCCCACCCCCTGCCCACCTCCCTCTAGCAACGCTGTTTGTTGTCTAGCATAAAGAGTCTGTTTTGCCAGCTCTATTCCTGCCGGGGCTGGTGGCCCGAGTCCTCTCCTCCCCTGCCTACTCCTCATCTGCCACCCCAGTCTTCCCTCCACGTACCCCTTGGTCTGCTCGATTTCGCTCTTCCCCCAACCACCGTCCCGGCTCTGCTGCACAACAGTCCCTGGCCGATTGACCTGACCGGCCGGCCGCCCGCCCCCACTTTCTTTACAGAGCTCAACTTGGATCTTGGCATTTCCTTGCTCAAAACACACTGCAATTGCTTTCATTTCTTTTTATTTTCTCTTTCTTTTTTTTTTTTTTTTTTGGCGGGGGGGGGTCGGATGACCCTTTATTGAAATACTTTCCTTTTTGGTTCTTAACTAGTGGGGCATTCTGCTGCACCACTGTTGATGCTGTCTATGAGGTCACGAAGGTGACAGCCATCAACCTTGCGGCCTACAGACTGGGCAGTCCCCAGGATCTCTTGAATGGTTCCAGAGAGTTCTCTAGCTAACGATGCGTGCCACTTCTGTGGGGCAGTGTTGACAAGCTCCTGAAAAGTGATGTTTCCACTGTGATTCAGGTCTTTCTGCTTCTTTCTGTCTCTTGGCGGTTCATTGAGGGCTTTGATGATCAGAGCAGAGGGCAGAAGGTACCAGTTCAATCTGGGCCTGTCTTGAATGGTCAGTGTCACTGTCCACCTCAGACCCTTGCAATCACCACTGGTCCGGGCGATGTCCTCACTCACCTTGTTTGGAGACAGACCCAGGGGGCCAATCTTGGAGGCTCAGCAGACGTGGCCCCAGCTTTCAGGTATAAGACTTTGATCTCATTGGGATTGAACTTAGGAGAAAAAAGCCGAACGCTCATTTCTTCCTGAGTAGAATCCTTCTGCCTTAGTCTGGCGTTCAGAGCCTTTCATCACCCGAATGCTACTTGCCCGGCTATCGTCCCCTTCCTCAGGTCCTGGGCACAGGCCCTGCCCTATCGGGCCCGGGGCCGGCACTCTGCTCTCCTGACTCTGGTTCGCACCAGTTCTTCCATGTGGGACGGTCTGTTCCGTAAAACTCTTCTTATTCTCAGGACCCCGTCAGGCTGCCAGGCAGGTTCCCACTCACTTCGTGGTCCTCTGGCTCTCGGTCCCGGGTCCCCACCTGCCGGTACTAGGTGCTCACCGTCACACCCACTCTGTCCGAGTCCCGGGGTTTGCACCCTCTGTCAGGTCTAGCCCAACATCTGGCACACACAGGGTGCTCCATAACTGTGGAAGGAATAAATGCGTGGACCATGACTGCAGCAACCGCCAGGAAGGCTGTGGAAGCTAAGGAGCCCCCTTGTCTCGTCCTGGCCCATTGTCCTCTCACCTAAGATTCCCCTCTGTCCGTGGAAGGCCTGAGAAGGGGTATCCGTCCAGATGTCTGGGATTTTCGCAGCCTGTCTTTGTGCTCTTGTAGGTGGGCACATTACACGTGTGTGGCCAGTGAGGTAAGACCGTTTACACAAGGGTGTCAGCTTCATGGATTAGCCTCCTTCTTTGAAAGTCCGTGTCTGCTGGGGGTATCCGCTGAGCCAGCCAAAACAGCCCTAGACAGCAGGCTTGGAAGGCCGCCTCTGAGGGATTTTGCTGGGCTCTGGTCAGAGGTCTCTGGGACGGTGCAGCTGGATGTTGGGCCAGGGCAGGGTCTGGGAACAGAGCTGGAGTCTGAGCAGCTCTCCTGGGGCCTCCGAGGCCTAGGGCTGAGCCCCTGGCCTGCCCATTGCATCGGTATGGATCAGCCACCCAAGGTCGACGTGTTGAATGCCAGATCCAGACAGGGCCCCAAGGCCCCTGCTCCAGCACCCTCAGATGAGGACCCAGAGAGGGGAAAGGACTTGTCTAGGGTCACAGCAAGTCAGAGTGGGGCTGGGACAAAGCTAGGAGCCTGCATCTCCTGTGCCGCACTGATGCTTGGTTAGAGGCCAGCTCTGTGTGCAAATGTTCAGCTGCCTCTTTGCACTTGGATTTCTCTGGGCAGGCAGCTGCTAACCTCCTCACCCACCCACAAGCTCTCCGTGCTTGGTCTGTGCTCACCTTTGCCCTTGAGCCAGCTGACCAGCCCCTTCCACCTCCTGTGGGGGCAAACCTGCCTTTCTGCCTGCCGGAGTTCCAGCAGGCCTGGCTGAGGTGAGGGTAGCAGGAAGTAGGGACTAGCAGGCAGGCCTGCCCTAGCAGCCTGTATTTCTCCTTTGTAGGGAAGTTCAAGCTCCTGGAGCAGGCCCGGGATGTGCAGGAGCCAGTGAGGTACTTCAGCAGCGTGGAGGAGGTGGCCAGCGTCTTCCCTGACCGCATCTTTGTGATGGAAGCCATCACCTTCAGTGTCAAGGTCAGTCCTTGCCACACCAGGCAGGATGCCCCATCGCTGGTTGGAGGGTTGTCAGTGTGGCTCCTGGCAGCAGCTCAACAGCATTTGGCACGATTGGGCCATATCAGAAGAGCTACGTGTATGACCCACTGGCCTGCAGAACTTTCTGGAAAGGTGGTGAGGCAGGAGTAAGTGTGGAGCATCGTGCCCTGACTTGGAGGCCTTCAGGGCAGCCTGTCCTAGCGTCGGCTGGTGTAGGGGTAGTTGTTGGGGTACACAATACCAACAGGCCCCACTTGTGTACAGATTGCTCTTTACTATTTACAAACCCTTATCCATCAATTCATTTCTCTGCACAGTAGCCTTGTTGAGTGGGTGGAGCATTATTCCTGCCCAAATTGTAAAGATAACGATAATAAAATTGTCATTTATTGGGTATTTTCAAAGTAGGTCGCTGTACATACAGCACTTCTTCCAAGTAAGAGTTATTACATGAGGCAGCTAGGCCCCAGAGTAGGCTCATTTAAGGTTGCACAGCTGCCATGTGGCCTCTCCAGGAGGGAAGGTGGGTCCCCGACCCCCCAGTCCAGTGGCCTCGATCGGGTTTCAGCCCGGGGAACAACCCCCCCCCACCCCGGGAGCCTCAAAGGGCGGCTTTCCCTGGGGCTCTGGCTAAGGCCTCGCCGTGTTTCTGGGACTCTGCAGGTGGTGTCGGGCGAATTCAGCGAGGACAGCGAGGTGTACAACTTCACGCTGCACGCGGGCGACGAGCTCACTCTCATGGGCCAGGCGGAGATCCTGTGCGCTAAGACCACCAAGGAGCGCTCGCGCTTCACCACGCTGCTGCGCAAGCTGGGCCGGGCCGGGGCGCTGGCCGGGGTGGGCGGCGGCGGACCCGGGGGCGCGGGGGCCGCGAGCGGCGGCGGCGGCAGGCCCATCAAGGGCAAGATGCCCTGCCTCATCTGCATGAACCACCGCACCAACGAGAGCCTGAGCCTGCCCTTCCAGTGCCAGGGCCGCTTCAGCACGCGCAGCCCGCTGGAGCTGCAGATGCAGGAGGGCGAGCACACGGTGCGCGCCATCATCGAGCGTGTGCGGCTCCCGGTGAACGTGCTGGTGCCCAGCCGGCCGCCGCGCAACCCCTACGACCTGCACCCGGTGCGGGAGGGCCACTGCTACAAGCTGGTCAGCATCATCTCCAAGACCGTGGTGCTGGGGCTGGCGCTGCGCCGCGAGGGCCCGGCGCCGCTGCACTTTCTGCTGCTCACCGACACGCCGCGCTTCGCGCTGCCGCAGGGCCTTTTGGCCGGGGACCCGCGCGTGGAGCGCCTGGTGCGCGATAGCGCCTCCTACTGCCGCGAGCGCTTCGACCCCGACGAGTACTCCACGGCCGTGCGCGAGGCCCCCGCCGAGCTGGCCGACGACTGCGCCAGCCCGCGCCGCGCGCGCCTCTGCCTGCCCGCGCCCCCGCGCGCCCCCCCCCGCGCCCCCGGCCCACCCGGCGACGGCGACCAGGAGTACATGAGCCCGGACTGGGCCGGCGCCCCCGAGCCCGCCGCGCCGCCCGCCGAGATCCCCTACGAGGAGCTGTGGACGCACCAGGCGGCCGACGGCCTCGCCGAGGGCCGGGCTCGGCCGCCGCCCGGGCCCGACCTCATCTCCTTCGGGGCCGCTGGGCCGCCCCGCCTGGAGCCCGAGGCCCCGCCGCCTCCTGTCCCTCCCAAGTCCGAGGCGGTGGGTGGCTGCGACGGAGGTGGGAAGGGTGGGGAGGCAGGGAGCCGAGCTGGGGGCTCTCTCTACTCCAGGGAGGGAGGTGGCCAGCCAGATGCCAGTTCTCTTGAGCCCCGGGCTCCAGCCCCTGGAGTGTGGGACTGGGGCGGGGGGGGGGGGGGACGGGGGGGGAAGGGGAGAACAAGGGGAAAGACGACACAGGAGCGTATTTGTAGTGAGGGATACTAGAGACAGTGGTGCTAGGAGTTTTGGAGACAAAGATGCTAGTAGGTCTCCAGCTTGAGAGAATTTGGGATGAGCCCTGAAGGCCCCACAGGAGCCCTTTAAGTTGTCCCGTGAAAAGAAGGTCCCATGATGGAGTAAGTTTAGAAAAATGTAGTGGAGGATTCCTAGCTCACCCCCTCCTCACTTCGGAGCCATAGAACTTTGGTTTATTAAAAGCTCTGAGAAGTCCTGCCCTAAGGAACCCTATTTATACCTAACACAGAATTTCCCAACCATACTTGTCCACAGAAATAGACTCTAGCTTTTAATATCCCAGGGAGTCCACTCTGAGTATTCGACCTATAAAGAAGGGATCCAGATGGCAGATACTTGTCCTTCCCTTTCTCTCCCTGTCACACCACTTTCCTTTTCCTTGAGGAGGGACTAGGTTGACTATCTATTTGAGTCTACTTCTGTATTCTCTTACCTTCATGACGGATTTCCAGGGCCGTGGGAGATGGTGTATGTGGGCTCTCAGAGTGGCTGGAGAGACTAGAAGGGGTGGGGTGGGTGAGTAGTTGGAGGTAAGGCAAAGCGTCAGGCCCAGACACCCTCCTTGCCCAGCTGCTTGGGAAAGGGAAGGTACGGAGTGTCCACTGCTTGGGGACAGGGCGTGGAGTCATGGCGCTCTGCTTGCAGGTGAAGGAGGAGTGCCGCCTGCTCAATGCCCCCCCCGTGCCTCCCCGGGGTGGCAATGGCAGCGGCCGGCTCTCGGGCAGCCCCCCGGTGCCCCCACGCTTCCCCAAGCTGCAGCCCGGCCGCTCACCTAGCTCCAGCCTCCCCTACTACTCGTCTGGCCTTCAGGACGGGTGAGCCCCTGCCTGCTCTTGGTGCTGGGTCCTCCTGCGGGGGACTGAGGAGGGGAAGGGCGGGGAGAGGGGGGCCGGTGCTGAGGGAGAGGAAGAGTCCAGGCCTGTGGTGCAGAGCGGGCAGGTTCTCGAGGGTGCGGGGGGCTGGGGCCCACGGCTTTGCTTTCCACCTTCCTGGTCCACCTTGTTCCTAAGTGCTGACGATTGGATGGGAACACTGCTCAGGTTCCCTTCAGGCTGGGATGGGCCGCAGGATGGACTGTTCCTTGCTCTATTAAAATTTTTATGTAATGCAGTTAAGTTTAACTTTTCCTGGGGTGGGAAAGGCTGGAAGACAGACCAGGGCAGTCCCAGGGGGTCTTGGGCCTTGGGGGCTGGGGTGCGAGCGGGTAGTGCTGAGGTCCCAGTGGCCGTCTCTGGCCTGGCAGAGCGGTTTGCTGTGTCCTGCATGTGAGCCTGTGGCGTTTCCCTCTTGCACTGGCTGACCCTTCCGTGTGTGTGTCTCTGCCCACAGGACAGGGTCTCGCAGTGGCAGTGGCTCTCCGTCACCGGACGCCTACTCCCTTTATTGCTACCCATGCACCTGGGGAGACTGCAAGGCGGGCGAGTCCTCCAGCCGCCCACCCCCGGGACCCCTGCCCTCGACCACGCAGCCCAGCCAGGCCGCCCGGGCCCTTGCAGAGCCCCTGAGCGGTCGGGCCACCTCCCTCTTGGGAGCGGACACCCCCGTCAAGGCCTACCACAGCTGCCCGCCTCTATTCAAGCCCTCTCACCCCCAGAAACGCTTTGCTCCATTCGGAGCTCTCAACCCCTTTTCGGGGCCTGCCTACGCCTCCGGCCCTTCAGCGGCCTCCTCTTCTGGGCCCACCACCAGCTCGGGTCCCCTGGCTACCTCCAGCCCTGCTTTTCCTCCAGGCCCGGGCTCAGCAGGCCAGCCCTACTCAGCTGCGCCCGCCTCGTGTCCCACCTCCTCCTCCCCCCCCTCTGAGTGGCGGGAACCAGCCCTGGAGCCCTTTGATCCCTTTGAGCTGGGCCAGGGCAGTTCTCCAGAGCCCGAGCTGCTCCGCTGTCAGGAGCCCAGAGCTGTGGGGGCACCCTGCCTCTCGCCACTTGGACCCAAGGCCTTTGAACCGGAAGGTTTGGTGCTGCGGCAGGTCCCCACCCCTCTGTCACCGGTGGCCCTGCAGGGGCCCGAGGCAGGCGGAGCACGGCTCCTTCTCACCCAAGGGCGCTTGGAAGGGCCTCCTGCCAGTCCCCGGGAGGGGGCGGCAGGCTGGGGAGGCCGGGATGCCTCCTCCTGGCAGCCCCCTGCTGACCTGTCTGCGCTCTCCCTGGAAGAAGTCTCTCGAAGTCTGCGTTTCATCGGGCTCTCAGAGGATGTGGTGAGCTGCTTTGCCCGAGAACGCATTGACGGCAGCATCTTTGTGCAACTCAGTGAGGACATCCTGGCGGATGACTTCCACCTCACCAAGCTGCAGGTCAAGAAGATCATGCAGTTCATCAAAGGCTGGCGGCCCAAGATCTGAGGTTCCCAGCTTGTAGCTGCACAGCGGGAATGCTGACGCGGAGGCCGCGGGGGTTAGCCCCCGGGTCTGCTGGGGCGGGGGGGGGCAGCGCGCCCAGAGTGAGAATCTGTGCCCAGACTGAGGCAGCCAGGCAGCCCCTCCGAGTGAATCCAGGGGAGACACACTTGGAAATGGGGACGTCTGGCATCTGTGCCAAGTGAGTGGGGAGGGCGCTGGAGGCACCAGTGCGCACCTGGACCTGGGGACACGTTACTGTGATTCCCACGGTGGGGGAGGGGGTGTTCATCATCCCGTCCTGATGCAGAGCTTCACAGACATCTGGCACTTCTCAAGCTTGTAGGTTCCGGTTAGAGACAAGGGAAGAAGGTCCGTAATTTAAGCACAAACTCCCCAAGTGCCCCCGCCCTCCTCTTGTGCTCTGTGGGCTTTTGGCCTTAGCTGCCCCAGAGTCTGGGGGCCGTTTCTGCATGTCTGGGAGGCCCTTCCTTTCCCCTTCTATGAATTCGGGCCCTGGCCGGGCTGCTCAAGGACAAGCCGGGTTGGTGGGTGAGGACTTCGGCGGGGCGGGGGGGGGGGGGGGGGGGCGGGAAGCCCAGCTCTGCTGCTGCCCTGCTCGTCTAGTTAGGGAGGCGGATGTTCCCCTGCCGTCGCCAGTGCCCGGGCTTCTGCCTCCCGTCCTGCCGGGTGGGCTCCGGTCTGAGAAGATCCTCACTCCGTGGAAGAGCAGGTAGATTGCGGTCAGCTGCTCCTGGATTCTGGAGGCAAGTGGCCTTCACTCACTTCCGCCCGTCTCCTGCCCCCTTCACTGGATTCTGGCAAACACATGCTGGCCTTCTCTGGTTTTCTGCCACCGGCACAGGTGGGTTGGGTGGGAAAGAGAAAGCACCGTGGTTTGGGAAGACGGGCTTTCTCCCGGCTCCTGGAGCTCAGGCCTCCTGCGCGTGTTCGTACGCCTCCTGTCAGGTCTCCGGGGCCTGGCTGGTGGGCACCTGGAGCAGGCTGGCCACTGTGGCCAACCACCCACCTGCCTGGAGCCGCACCAGCTCCCCTCATGCCACTGGCAGCAAGGCCCCAGACCAACCAGCCTTCTCTTCCGCCTTACCTAGCCTACCTAGATATTTATTTCCTCTGTTTTTCTCTTAAGTGTAGTGAAGCCATGCTGGTGCTCGAACCCCGAGCAGATGCCTCTGGCTTCAGGGGAAGGGGAGTCAGGAAGTCGAGCACACACACTGTGAGGCTGAAGCATTGGGTTTCCTTGACGATCACTCTCTGAATCCTCAAGGATGCGTGAAATAAATGCTAGAGCACTGAACAGTAGTGGGGGTGCGACTCTGGGCATCGATACTCTTCCTCTGGAGGGCCCTGGGGCCTGACAGGTACAAGGTGTAGGCCTCCGGGGAAGGGGAGGACTTTGGAATGGGGTGTGCCTGCGGCCCACTCCTGGGTTCCCTTCTGAAAGCCCCTCCTCAGCCCCTACCCTACAAGAACCTTCCAACTCCCACCACCGTTTCGCCCTAATTCCTACCTTCTAGTGCTGCTGAGTAGAAAGCTCCATGTCACCAGCCAGGGCCGTTTAAGTTCCTGCACTGACCAAATGCCTGCCTGAGGCTCTCCCAAAGCCCCCATTTAGAAGCCCGTTCCTGGCTCTGGTGAGATCTGTTCTCTACTTTCTACTGGGGTCATCTGAAAATCGCAGTGCACAGATGCTTTGGTTTTAGAGTCTGGCTTTGCAGCAACCGTGAGTAATGCAGGGAGCCAGCGCGACGCACTCTGCCTGCGGGAACTTATGGTTCTGCACACGTGCAGTGTGGGCCCCTCCGCCGACCCGGGCAGGAGCCCCGAGGTTGTTCACACATACTGGGAGTTGCTGCTACCAGGATAGGAGCGGAGGGACTCTCCAGCCCCGAGGGCACTGGAAGGGCGGACAGGAGGCTCTGGAGCGCTGTGGCGCCGGTGGGTTGAATGGCTCAGCATTCCTTGAATGGCTTACTGCGGGGTCTCTGATGATCCATCCATCCTTCCATGCTCTGGGGCAGCCAAGACAGGATCTATTGACCAGGAAAATATTCTCTCCTCTGCTTCACTCCAATGTTAACATCCTGAGAACATGTGGGTCCCATCATAAAAAGAACTGGGTGCCATTGTGCTACAAGGCATTAGTCTGGGGAAAGAAGTCTCTTAAAACCTGGCCTCCAAGCCTGTGGCACTTGACCTGCTCTGGCCAGTCAGGCCTCTCCCCCATGGCAAGCAGAAGCCTGCCAGAGTGTGTCAATACGACCAGATTTCGAAGGCTTTAGCACGTCAAGTCCCCCTTTATCGTCACAGTCTCTCTCTCAAGGTGCTGCCTAGAACTCTCCCAACACATTCACAGCCCAAAAGCCCAAGGCTTTATTCTGGCTCCTTGAAGGGAGGGGTTTAAAGCAGGAGGGCAAAGACAGAAGAAAAAGGAGCAGGCAGGCAGAGAGGCTGTTAGAGTTTGGTTTTTATTGTTATCACGTACGTGGCTGGGTGCAGAACTGCCCGGGCCACCACTAGCCACCACCGGCCCTGGTGGAGCAGGCAGCAAGATGGCTCTGGAGACACCGGCACTCAGGGTGTCAGGACTTATGGGTTCCTCCTAAAATGAAGTGCAAACTCATTCACAGCCAGACTCCACCAGGAGGGAGAGACTGTCCTAACTGAAGGCACTTTAGTCAGGGTGCACACCCAGTGCCAGAGTTTGTTTGCCTTCTGGTTCCTCTGACACGTCTAGATGCCCCTCTGCCAGAGAACCAGCGCCGCTGGCTGGGCGGGGGCCTGCTCACTGGCAGAACTTCCTGTTCGGGCTGTTAGCGTGGTCGATGAGCAGTTGGCACGGGGTGAACTGTTTTCCGTAGACGGCCTCATACTTCCTGAGCCGGTCCACTACCTTTTGAGCACCGTGCAGATCCACGAAGCGGAAGGGCCCTGGAAGGAAGAACAAGAGATGACAAAACGAGCTCTGGGATAAAACAAGCTACCTTCCCAACTTGCAAGACCAACCTCCAAGACATGGGGGAAAGCCGAGCCCGAAGACAGCTCCGATGTCTCCCTCTGCTGGTGTGGCCAAGATCCCTTCCTGCAGGCACAGGACGGCCTCATTCACGAATCTGGTCAGCAGGCGGTACTGGATGTCTTCATCAGAGGAGCTGCCAACAGGGAGACACATTCGGGTAGCTGACGTGTCACAGAGCCAGGATGCAGATGCGGGGATGGATGAGGGCTGGTGCTGCCGCTGCTCTGAGGGCCAGCCCACACAGAACTTGCACTGTGTAGAGAAGGGGCCACTGGGAGGCCAGCCTTGCTCCTCGAAAGATGGCTCAGAGCTTCCTGCCCTAACTAACCAGAGACTGGCGCCCACTCTGCAGGGCTGGGCAGACTAGACGGAATCTCTTGCCACCATCAGCTGTCAGTTACGAATGATAAAGAGGGTTTGGGGTGGGGGTGAAGGGGCCTAGGATGACAGTTTTTCTAGGTGCTCGCCAGACCTTCCGAGGAGAGGCTGGAGCAGGGGTCTTCCCAAGGCTCAGCTACAGTCCTTACCCTGATGCCGGCAGAACACGAGATGGCATGTGGAAGGGCAAAAGTATTCTGGTCAGGTAAGGGGATTATCACAGGGAAGATGGAAGAGGGCTGAGAAGCTCTGGGCTGAAGAGAAACAGCTTTCCACACTATCAGCTACTAAAGTTAACTCACACGTCAGACTTTGGGGGCACCTTCAGACTTGCCAAAATACCGTCCATGTCAGAATTCACATTCTTATTCTTCACACCCTCCTGGTAGATATAAAAGCCCTTCCCAGACTTGCGACCTAAAAGAAGCCAGAAAAGGGAGAATTACCAAATCTCAGAGACTGGGCCTGCGAATTCTCTTCTCTTCTTATCTGCTGTAAAGCCCCAGCCTCTCAAACTGTATTCCTGAATGTGTCTGTCTAGCTAACCCTAGAAATTTAGTGTGTATTTGTCTGCAGAGTTGGCAAAGAAGGAAAAATGATCTTGTGTTTCTTGGGGCTTGAAAATCTGTGTATGTGGATGGGAAAGGCCATCTGGGTGAGCTTTAATGTCCAGATATGCAACACCAGGACCTAGTATATGCCCTGGTCCTGGGGTTGATTCTGCTGCTCCTTCGCCGAGAGAGAAAGCCACCTCTGGTGGGCCTCAACCATATTCTCTGTGTTCAGAGGCCTTACTTTCTCCACATAGGTGGCCAGGCAGCATGGTAAAGTCTGGGTGCCGAATTTGCTCCTGCAGGATCACAGATGTGTTAGAGGCCTTGGGCCAGATGAAAATGCCTGGCTTGCATACCCTGGGCAATGGCAGAGCCTCAGGCCAGGGTTCTGCCTAACAGGTTGTCATGAAATCATTTAAAAAATTCCCCATGATAGTGGGCTCTGTGTTTAGGAAGCACTCTCCCACATGGGCCTTCTGTAACTGTGTGTCTCAGGAAACTTTGTTCTTATGGGGTTACTTATGTTTCTCTGAGGCTACTCACCCAGGAAGCCCCTGGACACCATCTGCTTCAGCAGTTCTAGGCTTCCACCTCCAAACCGCTCCCCAAAGGCTTTGCCCAGATCTTCCGCTACGTGTTTTGCTACATCCACACCCACTTCATCCACCAGTGTGGCAGCACCCACAGGAAAGCCAAAGTTTGTGGTAAGGGAATCCAGCTTCTTAGGCTCAACTCCTTCCTGAACGGGAGGTAAGCAGGGATCTTAGGGGAGGAAGGCATTCCAGACCCTCCCACAAGGGCTCTCCATGCTGGCCCTCTGAAACAGGGCCGGTCCACCACCCACTTCTCTCCTGGGTGCCACCTGCCCAGGCCCAGGACTGGGGCTGTCCCACTCAGGGAAAGCAAAGGAGGTTTGGGAGCCACCAGGGGGAAAGTCTGAGCCTTCCCTAATCCACAGGTTTAGGACTGAACAACTTCATTTAGAGATGAACACATTACTCATTTCCTTCTTGAATGTAGTAATGAGATTCCATGGCAGACAGGGCGAAGTTTCCCACAACAGAGAAGAGACCGCTTCACAGAGCAGTGTGGCAGAGCCCCCCCGAGCCTGGGTCTGAGGAGGTGCCACCCGAGGGGTGTGTGCAGAAGCTGCTCCAGCACCAACCAGCCCAAGTGGGCCTGTCTGTTGCGGATAGCTCCCACCTCAAAGTGGGGGAGGCAGGTGTGTAGAAGAGCACATTAGGAGGCATTTGGTCCTAGTGGAGCGGGGGGGGGGGGGGGTAAGGGAGCAAAGCTAAAGTTCTGCCCATTGTAGGGTAGCAAAGCCCATGATTTCCCACCACAGTGTGGAAGGACTGGGCACAAAAGAGCCTTTTTGGAGAAGAACCTGGACTTAAGTGTATTAGAAGGAAGCCTGTTCCTCATCTTGACTACCAGTCTGGAGGACTGGTTTAAAGAGTGGAAGATGCCTCCAACATTCCGAGAGCAGTACCGACCTGGAGGATCCTGAGGACTTCAGACATCATGGGTGCGAGACACCTGGTGGTGTAGAAGCCAGGTCCATCCTGCCAAGGGAGAGAATGTGAGCTCACTGGCCCCTCCGCTGTAGGTACGACGTGAGGCTGAAAGCAGGCTCTCTTCCCCACGTGTCATTCCAAAATTCAAGGCAATTTATATCCGCAAACAGAATCGTTAAAATTATATCGTGAGGGAAGCCAGAGCCAAGGCAGCACGGCTTGAACCAAACGGCACAGCACAGGGTTTCACAGTCTGGGATGGCTGGGAGAACGTGCCACGTCCCAGACACGCCCCTCTCAGATCCTGACTCAGCAGCACGGTCCACACCACTGTCCACACTGCACACAACTAAGGGGAAATCCTATCAAAAGGTGACCTATTTGCCCCCAGAATAGTTATAAACAAGCCTGAAGGTATAAGGAATCTTAACAGAACTTTGCCCCATCTGCCGCTCTGTCACAGAGCTCCTTACCTTAACCACAATGATGACCTTCCCCTGCTTGAGCCCGACGGCTACCGCCGAAGCGGTTGTGTCCTTAGACGTTTTCTCGGTTGTGATGATCTCCAGCAGCTGCATCTTGTCCACAGGAGAGAAGTAGTGCATGCCAATCACCTGGCAAGGGGAGTACAAAGCCAAAAGATCTAAGAACACAGAGGAGGAACTGGAGAGCACTCATTTTTTTTTTTGCTAGGAAAGCAAGGGAGATCCGTCTGAGTGGTCTGGCTCTGTGGTTCTTTGAAAAAAAGTTCAGTATGTTTCAGAGGGCTCACTGGAATCATCTTCTACGGAATCCATCTGCTTCTAGGGAAACAGATCCTACCAACAATTAGTGCCAAAATCACAGCTACTGGCCAAATTAAATTTATCAGGGAAG
Source organism: Eumetopias jubatus (assembly GCF_037043125.1). Classification (NCBI taxonomy): domain Eukaryota; kingdom Metazoa; phylum Chordata; class Mammalia; order Carnivora; family Otariidae; genus Eumetopias; species Eumetopias jubatus. The sequence continues at coordinate 21,430,204 of NW_028274815.1, forward strand.
AATGAATGAAAGTCCCACTTGTATTACTGATACTGATGGTTCAGAGGGTCCACTTTTTTTGAGGTGGGGGAGGCAGAGACAGGCAGAAGAATCCATCAATGTGCTCGACTGTCAGATGTATCTGGATTTTACACAGATGGGTCTCACTACCAGGATACTGGGTTTAAATAAGATTTATCAACATTCAGGGACACCTGGCTCAGTCGGTTGAAAATCCAACTCCTGATTTCGGCTCAGGTCATGGTCTTGGGGTCATGAGATCAAGCCCTGTGTCGGGGTCTGCGCTCAGCGGGGAGTCTGAGATTCCCTCTCTCCCTCTGCTCCTCTCCCCCACCCCTGCACTCTCTTTCAAATAAATAAATCTTAAAAAAACCCACAAAAACATTCAAATGCACCCGAAGATTCATTAAACCAATGATTCTCAAAGTGAAGTAACTCGACCAGCAACATTAGCATCACCTGGGAAATTTAGACCTAAAATTCTCAGGCCCACCCCAGACCCAGATCTACTGAATGAAAGACTAGGGGCAGGGCCCAGTTCTGTGTTTAAGAAGCCTTCCAGGTAATTCTGATACATGCTGAAGTTCAGAACCTCCTCCTTAAGCTAACAATTAGTCTCCCAACTGCATTGCTGTGGGAGAGAATAATTTAATCATAAACCTTAGTTTTGCTCCCCCTACCCTCGTTTTAGCTTAAGATATAACTAATGATATCTACCATTTATTGACTGCTGGCTATCCACTGTTCTTTAATACCTTTGCCATTTATTCCTTACATTTAGTCCATCACTCTGTGAACTAGTCAGTCTTATCTAGATGAAAAAAGTCATCAGGGAGTTAAAATTGGTAGCACAGGGTCAGTTAGTGAACGGCAGTGGGATTCCATCACAGCTGGCCTGTCTCCAAAGCCTGCCTACTCTCCATTATGTAATGCACAGGTCACTTAAATGTTCCATAAACTTACCAATCCAAAAGTTGCTTCTAAACCCTAAACTGTTCCTTAACTTATGTCTAAACTATTTAAAAAGACAGGACCTGATTCAGACTCAGTACTTCTGAGCAGAAGGAATTAGCCTTTATGACATACAACTTATATACAATAAAATGCACAGAACTTAAAGTGTTCATTTCGATGAGTTTTGACAATTGTATATACACTCATGTGATCACTACCCCAAGCAAATCTATTTACATTACTCAAGAAAGCTGTGCCAAAGGTGACCAACTTGTCCTGGATAAACAGATGGCTGGTCACCCTCCCTGTGCCCCTGTGGCCTTAATTTTATATAACATAGGGGAAGCAGGGGACAAAAGCTATCCAAGATACTTGGAGGCCAGGACTGCAAAACATAACGCTTTTTCCACTCCACTGGGAAAATGAGAAGTTAGCATCAAAGATTCTCCTTCACTGACTTCAATGCTGCCGAGGTGCCGAGTGATGCGACATGGCCAGACTGTCAACCTGCCTTTATACTGTTTTTGTGTCTTCTCTCGGTGTCACACTTCTCCCCGTGACCTCTTCCTGCTGTCCCTGAACCTGCCTGTCAGGCCCTGTATCGCTTCCGATCTACGGTGTGCTAGGAAACAAGCTTAACTTGCATTCACAAGCTATTAGAATAGGAATAGACTTTTGTGTTTTCAATACAAAGACTCTGTCTTAACAATTTCAGCGGCTTAAAGGTCTCTTATATTTCCTTCCTACTTTTGGCTGGCTCTGGTTAGCTGAGGCTAATTGCTATCCTCCAGAGAGGTGAGGTGTTTTATTTCTCCTTGAGTGATTTCACTTTCCCTGGGTTACCCTGGTAGACAGCAGAAGCCCAAAGATAAACTTCCAGGCATCATTCCAAATACTCACTGAAAGTGCTTCTGCCCTTTCATATCCTGGGTTAGCAGTTCTAAGTGAACCCACAGGTGGACACACCTCACCACCCATCCTGATCTATTCCTGGACGTGGAATTGGAAGCAAACCTGTCTTAGATTGTCACCAGTGTGTGCTCTGTAACTGAAGTGATATTTTGGAGTGCCCCTCTTATTTTAAGGGCCTGTCTTTATTTTTTAAAATTAAAAATGTTTTTAAAGATTTTATTTTTTGAAAGTAATCTCTACACCCAACATGGCGCTCAAATTCACAACCCCAAGATCAAGAGTCACATGCTCTACCAACTGGGCGAGCCAGGTGCCCCTTGGGCCTACCTTTAAATACCTAATTGTAATAAAGGTAGGTTTTATAGTCTGAACCTAAAAAAATAAGAGCTGTTAGGGATGCAAATCACCTGTAAAAGTATATTCTGGTTGTACTTCACTTATCCCAGCATCTCACAATGGTCACGGTCTTACTAGCTTCTCTGTGCCCAGTTTTGGGGAAGACATCATCACCCCCTCCACCTCACAATCCACACCAGGCCCTTCTCATGCTCTAAGCCTTCCTCAGGGAGCCCACGGCAGGAAAACACTTCAGGGTCTTTCCCCTGTTCAGAATTTACCTTCTCGGGTCTTTTGCTGACAGCAGCAATTTCACTGATTGGGAGAGCAGATGTGTTACTGGCAAAGACACAGTGATCCGGAATCAGCTGCAGAGGAAAAGCATTGAAGAATGTGTCACGGAGGCCTGGGAGATGACTGGAGTCCGAAGCAGAGCTGAACCATGAAACCTGGGCCTGGCCCCGCTTCCCCCGCCAACTGCTCAGACAGTAGTACTATCCGGCCGACATTTCCAACCTCCCAGGGCTCCTGTGATGGGGAGTGTGTTGGCCTTGTTCTTTTTCCCATTCAGCCTTCTTCTAGTTCTGGCTCAGTGTCCTAACCTGGAGACTGCATCTCAACAGTTAGGTACATAAGACACCTCAGATAAATACTGGAAAGATAACCTTGAGTCAAATCTCATTCATTTCAAGATCCAGCATGCGTACCAATCCCTCTTCTTGTTTGGATCTGCCCTCAAATCCGAAAGCTGACGATCCCCCCTCCCCCCCCTTTACCTTTATAAGAACAAGCCATAGCATGCCTGCCTAGCTCATTTTATACAGGGTGCTATTAGAAAACCGTGCACCGCTGTAATTAATCTACGGCACACAAATCCTATTAACTGTTATCTTTATCATCCTGGAGAACAGTCTCTAATGTAGACTGTCTCAGCATTCTGTTCATGATCCCAAGTTATTCATGTTTTTATTCAGCTGTGTGCATAAAAAACGTGGAAGGCACACCTGTCAAATTTGTGCACCCTGGGACAGGCAAAATCCTAACATGGGAGCTGGGAATCAAGGTTCAAGATATATGCAACACACTGAAAAGCTAAGTGTAAAGTAACATCAATTATAATGGGGACAAAGGTAAAATACCACATTAAGATTTTTTTAAAAAGAAAAACGGGGGGGGCGCTTGGGTGGCTCAGTCGTTAAGCGTCTGCCTTCAGCTCAGGTCATGATCCCAGGGTCCTGGGATCGAGCCTCATATCGGGCTCCCTGCTCCGCGGGAAGCCTGCTTCCCCCTCTCCCACTACCCCCTGCTTGTGTTTCCTCTCTCTCTGTGTCTCTCTCTGTCCAATAAATAAATAAAATCTTAAAAAAAAAAAAAAACGGGAAAAAGCGAGAGAGGCACCTGTTGAACAAAACCTGGCTTGGCAGTTAAAGCTTGTGTAAGGCCCCCAGGATTTTAATCAGAAGTGTGAGTTGAAAGCAGAGCACGACTGCAGGGAAGTGAAAGTCTCAAGTGGCGCGTCTGAGCGGCATGGCGTCTCACGCTGGTGGGGACATTCTCTATGAAGAGCAGGCCAACGTCTCCAAAGACACCTGGCACCAATTCCTCCCCTTCTAATTCATGTGGGGCTCTCATCCCATCCAGAGGTAGACTCTATTTCTGCCCTCCTGAATCTCATGACTTGCTTTTACCAATGGAAAGCAGGAATGACACTCTGAGCTCCAGGCCAGCCCTTAAGAAGCCTTTTTTTTTTTTTGCCCTCTTAGAAGCCAGAGGTCAACGCTGTAGAGTTTGCTCCGAGTCTGCACTTCTCTCGATCTGATCCCTCTTTCTCTTTCCCTTGATCACCAGCTTCCCAACTGCTAAAGCTAACACACCCCTGTCCGTGCTGGGAGTCCCAAACCCAGACTTTCCACAAGCAAAGACCATCACCTAGTCAGATGGTCAATGCTCTTCTCCCCATGCTGCCTGTGTCTGTTTTTGCAGCTCCCCAAGGATCTGCCTGCCACTGGCTCAGCGGTGCCCTCAAAGTCCTGGGAACACCACCCACCTCTCTGTGCCGAAATGCCACTTAGCACAGATGGAATACAAATCCAGGCAGCTCTTCTGAACTTTCCCCCTTAGCTGAATCTACATGACCCTTTGTCAAAAGCAAAGATTTTCCAATGCACGGATTCCAAAGCGGAACTGTCCCAAACAGAGTTGCTTGTCTTTAGGGTCTCAGCCCTCCGTAGGTTGAGTGTGTGGTAGAGCAGGGACCGCCCTCACACAGAGGCCACTGTAAGAGTATGGCCACTACTCAGGACACCTGGAGAGCTGTTGAGCCAGTGCCATTTCGTGTACACAATCTACTAAGCCCACATTCTGTTTAACTGTAGGTGCTGCTCCAGGTGCTGGTTCTTTCTATCTTGTACCTTAGTGACTACTGTCTTTTGTTCTCCTCTGGGCTCTTTCTTTATACCACCCACGACAGGTACTTGTTTTGTTCATAGCATGTAGAGTGCTCAAGATCAAGACCAAAGCAGCATTTCCACAAAGTAAGCACTGAAACCTGCCTGGAGAGAGAATTTCTCCCCTACTTCCTGTGCTGGCTAGACCTGAAGAAGTTTAGTTATGGCTTGTAGCTAACCCAAAATGCTAAGACAGCTGGCTAGACTCCATGAGGCTACTATATGTCTGGGTGATTGAACTCCCACAGAATGCTAATGAACCCTGTGTTACTTGACTTTCTTACCTCAGGACTCAGATTTGACCTTTGTAACCTACATACTGTACATGGGTTCACATAAAAACTCCCAAGTATGGACATGAATAACCCTATAAAAAGAACCATGAGTTTCCTTTTTTAAAACCTAGCTCTGTGTCCTCCACGCACTAGGCTACGATTCAAGTACAATAGGCCTCTTACTTACCGCTTCTACTTCCTTTAGCACTCTGTGCTTAAGACTAAGGTCCTCAAAAACAGCTTCAATCACCATGTCAGCCTTTTCAAAACCTTTGTAATCGAGCTGCCCAGTCAAGTTGCTGAAAATGGAGTCCCTTTCAAATGATGTTAGAGCTTTCTTCTTCACTTTATCATTCAATCTAGAAAAAACACAGTCCTAGTCAGAAGGAAAGAATAGGAAACTTAACATTTATTGAGCATCCATGGGCCAGACACTGCTTTTTTTTTTTTTTTTTTTACCAACTCTCTGAGGCACTTCTATTACTCCCATTTTGAGATAGAAGAGTTGCTCAAATAGGCTCAGAGGGACTCATGGTCAAATGGCTAGGTACAAGGCCAAAGGCAGATTGGCCCCCAAGTCCACATTCTTTCTCCTGTAAGATGCCTCTAAATGTGAAACTTACATAAACTCTAACACTCATAAAACATTTAAATTTGCCAAGAGGAGTAAACACAAATACTGGAATGGCAAAACAAAGAAGAACCTCTGGTAACTCTCTACCTATAACAGAGGAAACACCCAACATGTGTCCTAGACCACATGGACTTATACCTGATTACACATCATTTTGTTATTCTGTAACTGTAATCTTCTGGAAAAGAGAGACCAAGCATTATTTCTTATACTCTTAATCTACTTCCCAGTCAGCACATAGTTAAGTACCATATTATATTGATTACATAAAATATTAACTCAAGGTTTCTTCCTTCCCATAGGGAGATAAAAAGGATTCCTGCTACTCAGACATTTAACTGATTACTTTTCACTGCCAAGAAAAACAGGCTCTCTTAGGTTATAATCTGACCACACTTGCAGAATAACTGACCTAGAATTTTCCTCTGAATGAATAGAGCTAAATCCTGTTTACTAATTTCCTTAACCAAAAGGAAAATTAAAGCCACAAGGTAAATTTATTTCATGCTTTGGTATCAAGACTAGAAATTCTCATGTTTGTGGATTTTGGTGGTTTCCATCTCACTGCCGTATTGTTATGGAGCACTGAAACAGCACGACTTTGTGGAAAATGAGGATGTGAAGAAACGTGCCATAATGACACACTGAAGGTGGGGCTGGGATCAAAACTCTGGAACCTCCTATTTCTTGGCTGGCGTTACCATAGAGAAGCAGGAAACAGATTTGGTTCCATAATGTCTGAGGCTTTACCGACTGTCTCCATCTTACCTCTGAATTAATAAAAGGTGAATATTACTCTCCCTCCTGCCCACCTACCCCCTCCCTCCTCCTGCACGCTGCCTGTTTTGCAGAGGGGGAGAAACTGAGCAGCTGCTTGGCCAGACTAGAAATTGGTTTCAGCTCAGTTCTGTGCCCCAGTGTAATGGACAAGCAAAGTCTTAAAAGCATGGGTTCAAATCTCTTGGTTTCTGACAACCATGTCACAGTTAGCAAACAAGATGCTCGTCAGAGTTCAGAATGCTATTAGTTGCTCTAAGGCCTAATGAAACTGTTGCCAGTTTCCAGTTACCAGAAGCTGTTTTTGAGGACCTTAGTCTTAAGCACAGAGTGCTAAAGAGCTGAAACCAATTTCTAGTCTGGCCAAGCAGCTGCTCAGTTTCTCCCCCTCTGCAAAACAGGCAGCGTGCAGGAGGAGGGAGGGGGTAGGTGGGCAGGAGGGAGAGTAATACTTACCTTTTATTAATTCAGAGGTAAGATGGAGACAGTCTGTAAAGCCTCAGACATTATGGAACCAAATCTGTTTCCTGCTTCTCTACGGTAACGCCAGCCAAGAAATAGGAGGTTCCAGAGTTTTGATCCCAGCCCCACCTTCAGTGTGTCATTATGGCACGTTTCCTCACATCCTCATTTTCCACAAACATGAGAATTTCTAGTCTTGATACCAAAGCATGAAATAAATGGCATTTAAAAAATATCTGATGGTTTTCTCTTCTGCAGTCAGACATTACTGATTCCAATGATGTTAACGGTTTATAATATGTGCAATAAAATGAACCGAAAGGAATTAGTGTTTCTAAAAATCAAAGGAAAGAGCTTAACTACGGAGCATCCAGTACTCACCACGTTCAGGAAAAAGGAACGTGTAATGGCAAAAACCAAACAGCATTCTGCTGACAGAGGCAGAGAGCTGGCTTACCCTTTGAACACCTGTTGCTGTCCTCGGCCCAGCCCGGCTAGTGTAGCATCTTTAAGTATGGTCTTCAGGCCTTTATCCACAGACACCTGGGCAATGCCAGCTCCCATCAGCCCTGCACCAAGAATGGCTAGGTGCCTAGAAGGAAAGCATGAATGACTTTTGGTAGACTAATCATTTCAGTAGAAGGGGCAGATCACCTAAGTTATTCAATAAACCAATGAAAGCAGGCACAATAATAAAGTATTTTAAATAATTTTTATCTATAAAAATCTGTATTTATAAATAGATTTTATCTATAAAAACCTATTTAAAGATTTTTTCTATAAGTAAGGTATTTTAAATAATTTTAATCTATAAAAAATTTAAATAATTTTTATTTTTAAAAATTGATTTTCAAATTTATTTAATTTTTTAGGAGAGAGAGCATGTGAGCACTCGAACAGTGTGGGGGTGGGAGAATCTCAAGCGGGCTCCATGCCTAGCTCAGAGCCCAACACCCGGCTGGATGCCAGGACCCTGAGATCATAACCTGAGCTGAGACCAACAGCTGGATGCTTAACTGACTGAGCGACCCAGACGCCCCCTTTTAATTAATTAATTAAGAGAGAGAGAGAGAACAGGGCGGAGGGAGAGAGTGTTTCAAAGTTAAATACAAAAATCCATTAGGTCTGAAAGAACTGGCCTACACAAGAAGACAGAATTATATTAATCTCCAATCATGTCTTGAGATCACTGAAAACAAAACAACCTGGTTTATGTTGAAGTCAGCATGAGTATTTCTGGTTTCCAAACAAAAGGCAATTTGCAGTGACATGCTCAAAGACTAATCTCTCTTCTTCTGACTACTTATCTGTTAGCGATTTACCATTTTCCTATAAGCTTTCATTTCTCCTGAATTTGTGCCATTATTATTATTCCTTACTTGGATTAGATCAAAATTCTCCTGGATGGTTTCTTTGCTTCCAGACCTTACCTCCCCTTCCCCACAAATACCTTCATACATGCACATTCCTGCCTTTTCCACCCCCAACTTCTCTTGAACTCATCAGGACCATCCGGCTTGCCCCACGGTATTCTGGAATGGCTTCATGTACATTATTTTTGTCTCCTCAGTTAAATTCTAAGTATTTTGTGGGCCAGAGATCATGTCTGTCTGATTATTCTTTTTAGTTTTCCATAGTTCTGGAGCAATATGCCATACTCCCATAGTAAATAACTAAAAAAATTTTTCCAGAGTATCTTCCTTCATAAAAGAAGCCTAAGTTTACAGCACTATGTAGACCTAAATTAGACTTAATACTAGGATAAAGTTTCATTCCTAACAATTCTGATTATAATGTTCAAAAATCATGTTTATGACCTGAAAAGGAAACCTAATTTCACGTCCTAGAGGTATCTTTCAAATGTAGCTTTGTAGTAACACATGCATTTATATGGTTAGTGGGTTTTTTTAAAGATTTATTTATTGGGGCACCTGGGTGGCTCAGTCGGTTAAGCAGCTGCCTTCACCTCCGATCATGATCTCTAGGTCCTGGGACCGAGCCCTGCATCGGGCTCCCTGCTCCGCGGGGGGTCTGCCTCTCTCTCCCCCTCTGCCGCTCCCCACCGTTTGTTTTCTCACTCCCATTCTCTCTCAAATAAATAAAATCTTAAAAAAAAGAAAAAAAAGTGAAACCAGATAAGGAATTCAAATGATGATCCGAGGGGAAAGAGCCGAGACAGAAGTGGAGAGAGCAGAGGCATCACTGACAGTGGGGAAAGCAGGAAAAAGGGTACCCTTTCTTCAAGGTTCTTTTTCTTTCTTTCTTTCAGCAATCTGTGCCCCCAACATGGGGCTCAAGCTCACGACCCCGAGATCAAGAGTCGCACGCTCTTCCTACTGAGCCAGCCAGGCGCCCCAATTCTTCAAGGTTCTTTAGTAAATCTTCTGTTCAACCTGTCCTGCCTTGGGTACCCTATAATTAATTCCTCATCTCCTTTTTCCTCCATTTACTTCCCAAGTGAGGCCAACCCTTACATTACCGTTTTCCTGTCCATTTAGTTCTGAGTTTCTGAATTTCTGATTCAAGGTGATTCTTTCTTATCTGCAAATGCTTATTTAAGGATATTTCATTCAAGTTTAGAAGTGTTATGTTACAGTTTTCTTCTGTATTGTGGCTGTTTTGGGGAGGGGAGAATTTTCTTTCTTTTTTTTTTTAAAGATTTTATTTATTTGAGAAAGAAAGAGAGAGAGGCTGCGAGAGCGGGAACACAAGCAGGGGGAGCAGGAGAGGCAGAAGCAGACTTCCCGCGGAGCAAGGAGCCCGATGCGGGGCTCGATCCCAGGACCCTGGAATCACGACCTTAACGACTAAGCCCCTCAGGCGTCCCAGGGGAGAATTTTCTTAAACTTAAGTATTTTGATTATAATTTTCTTATTTCTTCTTATATGAGACTCATGTGGATGTTGCCTGTCTTTTTTATGTATTTGGTATAACAACACCCTCCCCAAATGGCATTATATGCTAGTTGCATACGACACGAAGAGGTATATGCAGACAGGAGTAGGAGTCTGGAGTGGCTCATTAGGTTTTGTAATTTAAGAGGATTCTCTTCAGCTGCAAAGTGTAGTCTCTTTAATTGATGGCATTTTTTTGGTAGGTGGAGGGATGGGGGTAAAGGAGTAGGGTGGGGAGGAGGTAGAAGTTGGTGTGTGTTTTAATTTTGTTATTTTAATTTGTTATTTTAGTTTTGTAATTTTGCAGGACTCAATATTTTTCTCTGCTTCCTTTTCCTTCCTGTTATTATAAAGTTTGCCTCTTACATAATTAGAAGTTAGCGGCGTATCTGCCTTCTATTTATGCCATGCATGGGGAATGGGTGGCTTTGTTGTCCTTGCTCATGACTGATTTTTGTAGAACGTATGCAGAGATGCCGACTTAGGTGGCCATCTTATTCTACTGCAGCGTGGAAGTGAATGCACCGAATGCAAGATACTCTCCACACTGGGTGGAGCAAGCACCACAGATGGGTACTGATCGCCCCTTATCACCATGTGTGCTGGAGAAGCGGTGACAGTTGTAGTTCATAGTCTATTTGGAAATCAGCCCTTTGGGCTAGCATCGTATCTGTCTCACCCAAATTTCTGACCTGTTTTACTTCTATTTTGGATTGTAATCTCATTAAAGGTGAAGGGGATGGAGAAGGTAGTAACCTTAGCTGCTCTGAAAGCCCTCACAGTAATTCAGATAGAGCAGTGTGTCTCAACCTTGGCATTACTGACATTTTGGATTTGATTGTAATTCTCAGGCCTGTCCCACGTACTGTAGGATGTTTAGCAGCACCCCTAACCTCTGCTCACTAGATGCCAGAAGAACCTGTGACAACCAAACATGTTTCCAGACATTATCAAATGATCCCTGGGGCCGGGGGAGGGGAGACAAGGCCCAGGCTGAGAACCACTGAGCTAGAAGGTGAATTTAGGGGCATTATGAAATTTAAAATGCTGAAGAGCTTTTGGGCAGCATAGCATTGAAAGGCTTGTTGAAAAGAACAGACAGGCAAGTAGAATCTCATGTGTTCAGGCTGTAAGCCAGAAGGACAAGTCTTCAACAGTCAGAGTAAGACTTTATTTTTTTAAGGAGGAAGAAGTGTGAGTTCCCAGAGATGGTATCTTAAGTCATAGGGAGACACAAGATCATTAAACAGTGCCTAGTATGTGTGTTTGGTTTGGGAATAGGGGACATAAGCCAGATTTCTAGGGGACATCAATAGCAAGACAAGAAAGTCTCTGTAGGAGCCATTACAGAGGTCTGGAGAAAACTCAGCACAGGCAGAACTTTGAAAGCCAAAATGTTCTTAGTAGAGAAAGGGATCTAATGTGCTCAGGACAGAACAGGAGTAGGCAAGACAGAAGGTATGAATTCAGCTCTGTAGTGAAACCTACAAGGGCTCCCTAGGTGGAGTTTAACTTACTTCACTTCCTTCTGCGGAGCTCCAAATTTATTCTTCTTACACAGGACCTGCCCATGATAAAGTCCCATCAAGGCCTTTGATTCTTTGGTCATTGCAAGCTCTCCAAATTTCTGAAAAGTAAAGGAGAAGAAGAAAGGGTAGCATTTCAGAGTCTCAGGGATGGAGGTTCCTTCAGTCGGGTTTCCCTGCAGAGACGCGGAGCCCCGGGCGTTCCTTGCCCGCAGTACTTTCCTGCTACCGCTTTCAAAGGGTCTGGATACATCTGAGCTCTCAGATTCTCCCCACCAGTGGTGGCAGCGACTCACCTTTTCCATGGAACCAGAGTGCCAGGGCCACAGTCCTCTCAATCAACCCTCTCACTTTGAAGACTGGGAAGAGGAGGCCCAGAGAAATTAAGTCACCACAACACCTCAAGTGGCAGAAATGGAACTCGCACCCCGGGGGTAGGACTCCCAACTCTGGTTCTCTTTCGCTAAAGCAGGCTCCCTGCACCATACCTGCCGCTTTGAAAAGTACCCTAATGCTTACAGAGAGCAAGTCTCAGGTTAGTTAAGAACCTGAGATTTAGAGTCTGGGTTTGACAGAACGGGGTTTGAATCCTGGCTCTGCCATTTCCCAGTTGTCAAGCTTTCTTCATCCTTAAAATGGGACAAACCATGCTTATTTTACAGTTTTGTTGGAATTAGATGAGAAAGCTAGTAAAATGACTAGGGTCTCAACGTCAGCTATCATCATCATCATCATCATCATCACTACTGCTAGAATTTACTGGTATGGTTACATGGTTACAAATAGCACTTCAAAGGAAGAATCCTCCTAATAAAGTTGCTTTCATGTCCTAATCGAACATGAAACAATGTTCTACTAATCTTGATAAGTGGATTCTATTCAGTAACCCAGTGATTTTCCAACCGTGGGTAGGGATCCATCAGGCATCCTGAGTTCAGTGGGTTGTGATAAGTAAAACAGATAGGAAATACCAAGTACAACATACACAGTGAGGACAATAACTGATTTGTGAAACCTGTGCTTCAATTACATATGTACACGTGTAGCTGGACAGGAGGTTAAAGACTAAAGCAGAGTGCACAGCAATAAGCAACCCAGTACAAGAAATGTTTTTTTCTGGAACTTGTCCTGAGCTCTTGAGATACCTTTTGTCTTATTATCGACAAGCAGTCATTCTTCAATGATTGCTTAAAATTTAAAAACAACCCAAACTGCTTAAATCCGCAATAGCACCAACTGGTTGGAAAAGTGGGAAGAGGTGAGGCTGGTTCATACGCCCCTGTGTCCTTTTAGTGGCTATACCACATTTCCTTCCATTCTCTAATTCACCAAAGAAAGGCTGGCCTTCAAAGTCTTATTGCTAGGCCCTAACGACCAAGAAACCTATTTTTCTATCAATATATTCATTTTATCACAACAAAACTAGCCCAACTCCAGAACATAAACATCCCAGTGATTCATTTTGAAAGGATTAGAACTCTGGCCCTGCTCTCCCTAGTTAAACCCTCATTACTGAGAGCACGTTCAAATAGTTGGGACCACTAAGGTGTTCTTAACATCCACTCACTGAGATTAACCCTAAGAAATGATAATCACTAGAAGGAAAACATTTTGGGTAGGCTTTGGGTACTTTTTCTTGTTTTAGCTTTACACAGAGTTTTAGATCTTGATTTTCTTGAATCCAATAATAATACATGGAAAGGAAAGAACTTTACCTTAGATTCAGAGAGATAACCAGCATCATTCCCTTGCTCAATTCCAGTCTTTACCACCTAAAAAAACACATAAAGCACTTGTTCACTGTTGCCAGGGACTGGTGAGAGGTGGACTAACACTGAATAAAACTGCTAGTCCATCAGTCTTCAAACAGTAAAGTCAAAAGTCTAGAAGTGGAATAAGAAAGATGAGAAGACCGAGTAGCTGCTTAAGACTGACTTCATTCTCCATCTCCAAGGCCATTGCTAAAGAAAGGAAATGAAAGGGAGTGGGAAAAGAAGAGAGGGGTCCCACGGCTCAAACTCTTACTCCTTATACCTCTAGACCACTATCCCGTCAAAGAGAGTGGACGTTGGTGCTGCCCAAGTCCAAGAAGAGGTTTTCCCCGTCCCTCTTAATTACCCTCCCTCCTGCTGAAATGGCTCTTCCAGCTTCTCTCCTGTTCTCCTAATGCAGGCACATCCCTAGAGCTCCACTCTCAGCCCCTTTCTCCCTCAGGCCCATCATCTACTCTGTCACGTTACTCATGAACTCTACAAATTCAACTTATCATTTGAGGGAAGTCCTAGCCTAAGTACAATGGCAAGTATAAAAGATGAAGTGACCCTGTACTCAGTCACCATCATTTATGGGAATGACAAAACTGATTAAAACACACACAAACAGATCTACATTCTTGTCGTTTGTCTAAACTCCTGTTGCTTGAATTTCCTGAAACATCTAAACTCAGCACTTCTCTAAAACTTAGCTCACAATCTCTTCCCTTTGGCGAGTCTCCTACTACCTTCACCTTTTTACTATCCTATCTCGGGGTCTTACTCAAACGTCAGGTCTGAATTACCAAAATAGCTTCCGACTTCAAGTATCTACTTTGTCTCTCCTCTAAACCATTCTCTATGATCTATACAGAACAAAAGTCAAATTTCCAAATTCATTATTGTCAGTCTTCTAAACTCTAGGCTCATTCTGCCTTTTTGTACACGTTTCACTAGCCTACAAAATCTGGTCTCATTAAATGTTCCTTGAAGACCCTCATGCTCTCCAGCTTCTGCAGCTTTGCTCAAAATGCCCATCTGACCTGGGCATTTACTTTCTCTTCATCTATTCTCTACCCACTTTCCAGGGCTCAGGTCAAACTATGAGGCTCTTCCTAATTTCTCTGGCTTACAGTGACTGCTCCCTCCCCTGCGCATTTAGCAATCTTCCTCTGTCCCAATTATCTGGCAGTGGTCCCACGCTGGAGTCTAACACTAGTTACCTGTCTCACTACAGATCCATGTCTCATCTCCCCAGCCCACACTGGGAGACAGGTGAGGGAAGGGAATCAAATGTCCTGTTTTATGCATTTTGGTGTCTTTTCCTCAAAATATATTTGTTGGCTGATTTATTTTCCATATTCGAAGTCTTAGATTATATGCTCTCTTGATCTGAGACTTTCCAGACTGAAGAGTTCCTAAGTTTTAAAGTCTACCTTTAGACAGAAGTTCTTAACCCTGTGATCATTTTATTTATCCTCCTTGATCTTTTTCAGAACTTCTCCAGATCATTACACCTTTTTTATAATTCTGGCAATGGGGAGGTCAATGAGACATTTTAGGTACTGACAATGGTTTCAACTAAGGCCATCAATTTTGTTTCAACTACCTCTTAATTAATGCCCAACATTTTACTGGCCTTGTTATACTGATAGAACATAGTTTTTTTCCAAGTTTGTAACTGGTAGTTTGAAACTCATTATGCCCGGCACTCATTATTCCCCAAATATCATTTTATAAGCCCCCATAGCCTGCTTTATTTTTAGTGAGTACTGTAACAGCAGAACTAAGAACTTTAGTACCAGCAGATATGATTCAGAAAGGTGATAAAGAATACTGCTCTATACAAAGGGAGGAAACATGAGAAATGTGGGAATAGGGGGTGAAGACTCACATCAATTATTTTCAGAGGTGCAGGGTAAAGGCCTTTGGTCTGTTTTCGTACTTTTTCTTCCACCTTTTTGTAAATCTGTTGCCTGACAAATGGAACACTCATGGCATATGATATCAATTCTGTAAAAGAAAACGCTTTTAGGTACTTACTGGAAGAAGCCTAGCCTCCCGTGTTAGTTTGTTCTGCAAACTCCATGAAAATGCAGTAATTGTAGCTGTCTGAAAGAACTTTTCTTTACTATGACACACAAAATCCAAAGTGCAACCTAAGCACGTCTATACACATGGTTTAATTAGTTGATAAATGCTAAAGCTGGGTGTTGGGCGCATAGGTGTCTACCACACTATTATACTATTCTACTTTTGTATTAAGGCTTCAAATTTTCCAAAATAAGAAGTAAAAAAAAAATGGCTATAACCAACCAGTGTAAGGTTTAGGACTTGATCCTAGAACAGAGTTGTTGTACTCCTTAAGGACGATTCTATGCTTACAGCAAATAATGCACTTACCTCTTTCCCATTTCTTATTTTACAGCAAATAAAATTAAACGCTCTGGAGAGAACCTTTGCTTTTGTTCTTTAATAACGACACTCACTTTCTACTAATCCCTTGTCTCTCTTTATAGAGATTTTCTTATCAGATAGTCCTTTGGCAAAAGTGACTGCAACTTCTTCTAAGTATTCAATCGTCCGCTCCTCTGGAGGTTTTAATCCTGGTCCTGTAAAAATGAACACAACAGACTGGAGTGTAAATCACTTTCCGCACAGCTTTCCAGGTTGGACTAGAGACTGGCAGCTAGCAAGTCAAGAACTATGGACTCAAAGAAGAGAAGTGACACTGAGCAAAGGTGCAACAATGTGCTCTAGAGAGAAAACAAGGTCTTAAGTCCTATTAGTCTGGCTTCTGTTTCTGAGTAGGATGCAGAATGTCTCATGAAGCCTGTATTCTTGTGGCAAAACTGTGGACAAAAATGAATAATTTGTAAAATCACACATTTGTAAAGCTATGAGAGAGTGGTAGAAACAATGAGGACCATATGAACTAAGATGCCAGGGAGGGAAGAGCCTGTCTCAGGTGAACTGATTGCTGGATACTTTCTTTTCTGAGGGTAAGTACTGCTTTTGGGCATGGGCTGAAGATTAGAATACTTGGCCCAAGCAGAAGGATGTTCCTGGGGGCAAGTGAAATGACCAGTTTTGGAGGTCACATACAATAGATAAGAAGCTAGAAGAAACCAAATGCAAAGCTAGTCTTTCCCATGGAACATTCATGGAATTCTAAGGTGGTACAAGGGGTTGGAAGGGCTGGGTCGAAAAGCTAGAGGGCAATCTCTCACAGTGTCATGATGTTTAGCACATAAAGTACTTCTATAGAGAAAGGAACATGCCAAAAATATGCAACTCATTTTCTACTTAAGGCATCTGCTCTATACTGAACTTCCTTGAGACAAGAAACTAAAGAGCGAGGTTCCAAAAATCCAAAAGCTATTTTTACAGGGTTGTGAAAGCAGACATTTATGAGGCTCTCAATCAAAAGCCTGGAGGAGGTGGTGGCTGGGGTTAAAGAGGCAATCTTGTGCAGTCCTGTGGTATGTAGGAAACAAAATCCCGATAGCGGGAGGAGGCTAAAACAAATAGGTAACCACTCTCTCCCTTAAGACATGTGCCGTATTGTGGAAGTATGTGAAAGGGGATGAGAAAGAACTGAGCTCCCAATTTCTGAATGGTGAAAGTGCATAGGGCCCACAAAAGTCACAATGTGCCTGTAGGGAGGCCAATGCCACTGGAACTTGTGAAGTAGAATGCTGGAGGGTAGTCACTCCACAAATGGAGAGCTCCAGAGATCTACAGAGGACCCCCTGAAACCCCCTTGAAACTGTTTTTCACACGCTTGAGATGAAACTACCCAAGGCTTCTTTTCATAAAGGCATGAAAAGAAGCAAGAAAAAAATGGCCTAAAGACAAGAGGCAAATTGACTGATAGAAACAGATGCAGAAATGAAGACAGAATTAGCAGACACAAGGTTAAAAAGGCTATTGTAAATTCATGCCATACATTCAAGGCAGAGGAAAACAGAAACATAAGAGAAATTGAATACATAAAAGTGAATCAAATGTTACTTCTAGATATGAAAAAAAATCAACACCTGAAACGAAAAATACACAGGATTGGATTAATAGTAGATTATACACCAAAGAAGAGAAGATCAGGAAACTTAAATATGTGGCAATAGAAAATATACCAACTGAAAAAGAAAAATTACTCCATTTTGGGAAAATATCAAGTAATCTAACATATGTGAAGTTGGAGCCCCAGAAAAGGGGTCAGGGAGATGGGAAAATATTGGAAGAAATGGCCAAAAAGTTGCCAATTTTTATAAAAACTACAAGTCCACTATCCAAGAAACTCAATGAATCCCATGCCCAATGAACATTAAAAAACAACAGCACCCACAACAAACCAAGGCATGTCATAAAGAAATGACTAAGACCAGTAATAAAGGGAAGATCTGAGAGCAGCTGGGGAGGTAGGGGGTGAGGGGAAGACACATTACACACAGAAGAACAAAGATAAAATAAGAACAGACTTTCTATCAGAAATTATGCAAGCCACAACATAAGGTGGACATCTATAAAGTACCACAAGGAAAATACTAGAAACCTGGAATTCTATAGCCATCAAGAATATCTCTGAAAAATAAAATGGAAAATAAAGACTTTGTCAAACAAATCAAAAGGTGGGAAGATTAATTGCCAGCAGACCTATGCTACAGAATATGTCAATAAAGTTCTTCAGGTTGGAGGAAAATCAAACCAGATGGGAACTTGGAGCTATACAAAGAAAGAGCACCCAAAATGACAAATATGTAGGTAAACATAAAAGACTTTCTCATTTTTAATCTCTTTAAAGATAGCTGTTTAAAACAAAAATAGCAATATGCTGAGGAATGTAGACTATATTTAGAAATAAAATGTTTAACAGCAATAGCACAATGAATGGGGAAAAATAAAAGTACAGTTGACTCTTAACGCAGGGGTTAGAGATGTTGATGCCATTTGCAGTAGAAAATTTGTGTATAATTTTTGATTACCCCAAAACTTAACTACTAATAGCCTACTATTGACCAATAACATAGTTGATTAGCACATATTTTGTATATGTATTATATACTGTATTCTTACAATAAAATAAGCTAAGGAAAAAAATGTTATTAAGCAAATAAGGAGGAGCACCTGGGTGGCTCAGTCAGTTAAGTGTCTGCCTTTGGTTCAGGTCATGATCCCAGGGTCCTGAGATTAAGCCCCCCACTGGCTGGGCTCCCTGCTCAGCAGAGGGCCTGTTATGCCTTCTGCCTCTGCCCCTTGTCCTGCTTGTACTCTCTCTCTCAAATAAATACATAAAATCTTTAAAAGAAATAAGGAAAATACATTTACAGCACTGTATAAAAATCTGCATATAAGTGAACCTGCACAAACCTATGTTGTGCAAGGGTGAACTGTATACTCTTTTAAGGTTCTTACCCTATATGTAAAATGATACATCATTTCCAGATAGATCATATGTTAAAGATGTACACTATAAACCTTACAGCAACCTCTAAAAGGGTAAAGCAAAGTAAAATATTTTTATTTATTATTTTTTTATTTATTTGACAGAGAGTGAGCACAAGCAGGGGGAGTGGCACGCAGAGAGGGAGAAGCAGGCTCCCCGCCGAGCATGGAGCCTTATGCGGGACTCGATCCCAGGAGCCTGGGCTCAGCACCTGAGCCAAAGGCAGACGCTTAACGACTGAGCCACCCAGGCGCCCCAGGGTAAAGCAAAGTAAAAGCCCAATAGTGAGGGTAAGAAATGACTAATCCAAAGGAAAAGAGGAAGAAAAAAGGAACAAAGACCAGCGAGGACAAACAGAAAACAAGCAGCGTTAAATAAAGTTGAAATGCCAGAACTGTGTTGGTATGCAGTAGAGGAAGTTAATGAGAATTTAAGGAAATTTCAATGTTAACATGTATGTATCATGTTGGATTGGACCTGCTCAGCCAATCTGGAAGGGTTAGAGGGCCTACGAGTTCCCTGAACCCATCCTGTGGTTATTTCCAGAATGCATAATTGGAATACACATACTCAGCAAATAGCAATATCCCCTTATTAGCTCCTTGACCTGTGAAGTGAGGGCTATTAAAATGGGAAAGGCCAAATGTAAGCCATTAGAACTGCCTCTACTCAGAAGAACAGTAAACCGAAAGTAATGCCGCATTCCTGGAGGAATTGCAGAGATCAGTGCCACCATCAGGGATTTGAAAGACGGTGATTTCCACTCATTCAACTTGCCTATTTTGGTTTGTGCATAAAATAGATGGATCTTTGTAGAACAGCAGTGGACTTGAACTTAATCAGGTAGTAAGTGCAATTTCTGTTGGTGTTCCAGATATGGTTTCATTGCTTGAACAAATTAACGTATCTTCTTTCTCCTGTTATGCACATACTGATCTAGAAAATGCTTTTTTCCTCAACAGCTCTTAGTAAGGACTACCTGAAGCAGTTTGCTTTCAGCTGTCAATGTAACCTCAGAGGAGTATCAACTCTCCAGCCATGTCATAATTTAGTCCACAGGGACCTTGATGGTCTTTCCCTTCCAAAAGATACCATGCTGGTTTGTTACATTGATGATATTACCCTGAATGAATCTGGTAAACAGGAAGTACCAACTACTCTAGACATATGCATTTTAGTGAGATTTCTAAGGGTCCAGTGGTGTGGCACATGTTGACATCCATTCCAAGATGAAGGGTAAGTTGTTGCATCTGGCGCCTCCTGCCACAGAAAAATAGGCCCAACACTTGGTGGGCCTCTTTGGATTTTGGAGGCAACATTTCATTTGGGTGTGCTACTCTAGCCCCTTTACTGAGTAACTCTAAGGCTGCTAGTTTTGAGTGGGGTCCAGGAAGAAAAGCTATTTGGATCTTATGTTCAGATCTGATGGTGCATGAAGTGTCAGTGGTAGACCGAGATGTTGTCTGGAGTCCTTGAGAGGACCCGATAGGCAAATCATGGTACAGACACTTAGAAATTTGGAACAAAGCCCTACCATTCTCTGTGAATAATTACTCTCCTACTGAGAAACGGCTTTTGGCTTGCTAGTGGGCCTTGGTAGGGCCTCAACGTTTAATTAACCATGGGCCATCAGATTACCATGTGACCTGAGCTGCCCGTCAGGAAGGGGACGTTGTTTGGCCCACTAAACCATAAAGTTCATTGTAACAGCAGTCCACTCCACGACCAAGTGGAATTGGTATATGTGAGAAAGGGCTTGAGGAGACCTTAAAGGCACAAGTTATATGAGAAAGTGACCAAACTTTCCTTACTCCTCCTTCTCTGTCCCAGTTTGCCCCTATTGCCTCATGGGGAGTTCCTTATGACCAGATGATTGGGGAAGAGAAAACTCAGGCCTGGTCTGTAGATAGTTCTGTAGGATATGCAGGAAACATCTGAAAGCGCCAAAATCCCTTTCCAGGACTAAAGGGGTGTTGGGCCGCTACTACACAATGGGAGTCAGGAAGAGTATGTCTTACAACAGATCTCTTAGGGGGTCCCCTTAGTGCTACTAGGGCCTGTAATTAGTTAATGGAAAACTACAACAACTCAATTCATGCAAGACTGATAGTGGCCCAGGCCTTCTAGGAATGAAGGTCACCCCACTAAGAGAAGAACCATGACCAGCTGAGGTACTTCCTGGGGGCAAAAGGAACATGGAATGGGAGGCAGAAATAGGTACAGCTATGGCCACATGACTGTTTGTAGAAATTGAGGAGCCCAGCCCCTGGCCAAAAACCTATCGGTCATTTTTCAGGCCCAATCACAGGTAATTAGAAAGGCTCTTACCCAGCAGGCCTCACAGGAAAAGCTGCCCTTCCCACAGCAGACTTGGTGCACAGCCAAGGCGTCACAGACGGTTAACAGGAGCTGCAGTAAGTAACCAGGTACCCCTTGCCACTATGCTCTTACACGTATGTGCATTCTTACCCCGGGTGCCTCACTCCTGTCTTTTGGGGACCTCCCACCAAGGTCTAACTCAGGTGCCTCTAATGAGGCCTCCTTATTGGGGGAAGAAAGAGAAACCTTAAAGACACTTCTCCTACTCTGACTCAGTACTTTTCCACTCCTAGCTTTTACCATTTTAAACAGTGAAATCACAACCAAAAAGCACAAAAAATGAGGAGAATATGGCACTAAATAGACCATGAAAAGGGTACTTGTTGGCTCTATGAGAGCGGAAACAAGAAGGCAGAATGTTGCCTTGTTTGACCTCAGCTGGAACATGTGCACTGGGAAATGTGAATTTTTCACGACTCTGTACACGAATATTAATGACTGCAAAAGCATCATACGTATAATTTTTGGGGTCATAACAAATTTTAGTGAGTAGGTGAATTCGCAAATAAGGAGCTTGCAAATAAGGATCAACCGTACTCTGATCACAACATTAAACTGGAAATCAGTAACAAAGATTTTGAAACACTTGCAAGTATTTATAAATTAAATAACACACTCCTAAATTACACATGGGTCAAAGAAAAAATCATGGGAAATCTGAAAATATTCTGACCTTCATGTAAGTGAAAACATAATATTAAAGTATGCACATAAAGCAGTGGTGAGAGAAATTGAGAGCTTTAAATGCTAATGTTAGGAAAAAAAACCTTAAAATCAATGATCTAAGTTTCTACCTTGAGAAACTAGAAAAAGAACAAATTGAACCCAAAAGCAAGCAGAAATAAGGAATAACTGAAATCAATAAACAGCAAACAAACAAACAATAGAGGAAAATCAATGAAACTAAAAGTTGGTTTTTTTTTTTTTTTTAAGATTTATTTACTTGACAGAGAGAGACACAGCGAGAGAGGGAACATAAGCAGAGGGAGTGGGAGAGGGAGAAGCAGGCCTCCCACTGAGCAGGGAGCCCAATGCGGGGCTCGATCCCAGGACCCTGGGACCATGACCTGAGCCGAAGGCAGACGCCTAACGACTGAGCTACCCAGGCGCCCCTAAAAGCTGGTTCTTGACAAATTTCTAGCCAGACTCATCAGGGAAAAAATAAAGACGACACAAATTATCAATATCAGGAATGAAAGAGTATAAATGATATACACCTTTACAGAGTATAAAGATAGTGAAAAAATACTAATGAAATTGTATTATGAACTTTATTGTAACAAATTTAGCAAGTTAAATAAAACGGACAAAATCTTTGAGAAACAAATTACTATAAGCTTGCTCAAAAAAATGGAGAACCTGAATAGCCCTGTATCTATGAAGGAGATTGAATTCATATATAAAAACCTTCCCAACAAAGAAAAGTCCATATATGACTTCACTGGTGAATTCTATCAAGTATTTAAAGAGGAAATAATACCAATTCTATACACAATCTTCCAGAAAATAGAAAAAAAAAACAACAAAAAAAAACCCCCGAAAAGCCTTTACAATTCATTTCATGAAGCCAGCATTATTCTGATACCAACACCAAGCAAAGGTATCACAAGAAAATTATCCCTGAGACCATTATCTCTCATGACCAGACATAAAGTTCCTTTACAAAATTTTAGCTGATCCAGTCAATTTTTACAAAGGATAATATATTATGACCAAGTGGAGTTTATTCCTGGAATGCAAGTCTGGTTCAATAGACAAAACTCAATGTAACTGATACTACTAATAGACTAAGAAAGACAAAAATCATACAATCACTTCATTAGATGCAGAAAGAACATTTGACAAAATTCAACATCTATTTTCAGCAAACTATAGATAAAAAGAAATGTTTGCAATCTGATAAGGGCATATATAAAAAAGCTACAGCTAACACCATACACCCTATAGCATCAGAGTAAATGCTCTTCCCCTAAGATGGGGAACAAGTTAACAATTATCTGCTTTCACCACCTCTATCCAATGTTGTATTAAAGATCTTAGGGGTGCCTGGGTGGCTCAGATGGTTAAGTATCTGCCTTCAGCTCAGGTCATGATCTCCAGGTCCTGGGATCGAACCCCACGTCGGGCTCCCTGCTCAGCAAGCCCCTTCCTCTCCCCACTGCTCCTACTCTCTCTCTCTCTCTGTCTCAAATGAATAAATAAAAAATTCTTAAAAAAAAAAATAAAGATCTTAGCCATTGTAGAAAGTCAAGAAAAAAAATAAATAAATGCCAACGAGATGGGAAAGGAAAAAGCCAAAATGTCTTATTTATAGACATTACTATTTATATAAAAACTCCTTAGAAATCTGTAGAAAAAGTTACTAGAATAAATTTAGCAAAGCCACAGAATACAAGGTCCATGTACAAAAATCAATTGTGTGTGTGTATACATATATATTTAATAATGAGAAATTAAAGTTAAAAAGGCATTATGTCCCAAAAGCATGTAGTAAAAGGTATAAATTTAACAAATTGTGTGCAAGATATATTCAAAGAAAAGTATAAAACACTGCAGAGAGAAATTAAAGATGACCTAAATAAACAGAGTTATACCCTATCATGATGAAAAGACTCAATGTTAAATATGTCAATTCTCCCCGAATTGATACATTGATTCAGTGTAATTCCAATCAGAATCCTAGCATGTATTTTTGTAGTTATGGATGAGATGATTATAAAATTTCTATGTAAATGCAAATAAACCAGTATAGGCAAAATAAATTTTGAAAGAGAACCAAAATAAAAGGGGTCATATTACCTGATTTCAAGATTTACTAAAACACAATAATCAAGACAGTATGACATTGGCTTAAGTAAAGATATATGGATAACTGGAGATAGAAAATCCGGATATAGACTCAAATATACAGAATCAACTGATTTTTGACCAAGCTGTCAAGGTAGTTCAATGGGGAAAGAAGAGGCTTTTCAACAAAC
Organism: Eumetopias jubatus; assembly: GCF_037043125.1. Taxonomy (NCBI): domain Eukaryota; kingdom Metazoa; phylum Chordata; class Mammalia; order Carnivora; family Otariidae; genus Eumetopias; species Eumetopias jubatus. The sequence continues at coordinate 21,453,975 of NW_028274815.1, forward strand.
TGTGCTAGGACATTGGATATTCATTTGCAAAAAAACCCAAACAAAACAAAACAAAACAAAACTCCATCTACCTCATACCACGTACAAAAGTTAACTTGAAATGGATCACAGACAAAAATGGAAGAGCTAAACCACAAAACTTCCAGAAGAAAATACAGGAGAAAAATCTTTGCAGTCTTGCTAAGAAAAGATTTCTTAGATACAACAACAACATGACCCATAAAAGAAGATCCTGATACAATGGACTTCATCAAAATTAAGAATTTCTGCATTTAGATAATGAAAAGACAAGCCACAGACAGGAAGAAAATATCCGCAAATCACAAATCTCACAAAAGACTTGTATTCTGATATAAAGAACTCTGAAAACTCATTAAGAAAAACTCAATCAAACAATGGGCCAAACATCTGAATAGACACTTTACCAGAAGATATACAGAAGGCAAATCAACACATGAAAGAAACTCAGTATCTCTGGTCATTAGGGAAATATAAATTAAAACCACAATGAGATATTACTACACTTCTATTAGAAGGTCTAAAATTAAAAAGACTTGACCATGCAAAGCAGCTGGTAACTAGAACTCTCATACACTGCTGGTGGGAATGCAAAATGGTATAACCACTTTGAGAAAACAGTTTGACAGTTTCTTAAAAGCTACACACAAATCTATCATATGATCCAGCCAATGTACTCTTTGGTTATTTGTCTAAGAAAAATGAAATATATGTCCACATAAAGACTTGTGGATGAACGTTCACAGCAGCTTTATTCTGAATAGCCCCAAACTGGAAACAACTCAAATTTCCACCATTTGGTGAATGGATAAACAAATTATGTTGTATCTATACGATGGAATAACACTCAGCATTAAGAAGGGACAAACTGTTAATATATGCAACAACATGGATGAATCTCAAAATCATTACGCTAAATCAAAGACACAAAAAGCTATATACTAAAAATGTTCTATTATGATTGTGGTGGTGCTTACATAGCTACATAGATTTGTCAAAACTCAAAATCTACATTAAAAATTGGTAAATTTATCTGTACCTCTGAAACAAATAATGCAATATATGTTAAGAAAAAAAAAAGAAGAAGAAGATAGCAGGAGGGGAAGAATGAAGGGGGGAAATCGGAGCGGGAGACGAACCATGAGAGACGATGGACTCTGAAAAACAAACTGAGGGTTCTAGAGGGGAGGGGGGTGGGGGGATGGGTTAGCCTGGGGATGGGTATTAAAGAGGGCACGTTCTGCGTGGAGCACTGGGTGTTATGCACAAACAATGAATCATGGAACACTACATCCAAAACTAATGATGTAATGTATGGGGATTAACAGAACAATAAAAAAATTTAAAAAATTGGTAAGTTTGTTATCACATAATTAATACCTCAATAATGCTGATTTTTAAGAAATGCAAGAGGGTGATGAACACATAATCTGGAATAGTGATCTCCTTGGCTGAGGGGAGGCAAAGAAGTTGTATGGAGGGAAGCAGCACATCAGTAGATGTCAACTATTGTTAACATTCTCAGGTTGTTTCATACATGTTTATTGTATTATTAAAACAGACACAAAAAAACTGAAGGAGGGTTATCATGAATAACAACACAGATAATTTAAGAACCAAAAATAAGGACTTGATACAATTCTGTACTCTTGACGTCCAATTTACAAAATAAAATAGAAATTGGGGTGATTAATGTTAGAAATGATTTAGTATTAGCTATATTCAGAAAACTTCACTCTTCAGAATGACTCATTTCTTGAGAGTCTGAATTTCATTCTAACCAATATTTAAGATATTAACTTTTAAAAAAATAACTTCATAAGGCCTAATTCTGAGGCATGCTACCGCTTACCCAGGGGTTCCACCAATTGGTCAACCAGTCCCATTTTCTTTGCTCTGTCTGCACGAATGTTTCTACCAGTCAGCATCATGTCAAAAGCAGCAGGTACACCCACCTAACAAGCAAGCAAGGATCAGAGTACAGGGGTAAAAATATCAGAGTGACAATTACAGTTTACAAAACAATTACAGTTTACAGTTTACAAATCATTCAACTGAGAAAAATATTTAAATGAGGAAAGTCAAACCAGATTTTTATGCTATTTATCAATCAGTTAAGTTTTACACACTGATACACATTTAGGTAACTTTTGGGATTACACACTTCCAGTTGAAGCAAAAATGTTTGTATCTCTTCTTTTAATTCAATATGTAAGATTTCTGTCTTATGGAATTGATAAGGTACAGAAATAATTTCATGTTTCCTAAAGCTGTGCATTTATATATTATCATTTAAATAATACTTAAAATTCCTTTAGTGGAGCTAGTGGAGACTGAGAAACCTGATAGTTTTGACAATGTCTTTATTTATTTATTTAAAAAAATTTCTTTTTAAGATTTTATTTATTTGACAGAGAGAGATCACAAGTAGGCAGACAGGCAGGCAGAGGGAGAGGGAGAAGCAGGCTTCCTGGTGAGCACGGAGCCCGATGCGGGGCTCGATCCCAGGACGCCAGGATCATGACCCAAGCCGAAGGCAGACACTTAACTGACTGAGCCACTCAGGTGCCCCAATTTATTTTTAATTTTTTTTTTTGCTTTAAAATATTTTACTGGAATCCTTTTGATAAAAACAAGTATTTATGCTAAAGAAGTCTAATTGATCTAAAAATACTTAAGCATCTCAAAATTTCTGGGCAGTTTCTCTCCTTCAGTAAGTTGACAGCTGCTCACAGGTTAATGCAGGAAAGCTAGAAGGAAGCTCCTAGGATCTGCCCAACACCAGACAGGAGATATCCTCTGCATTAATAAAACCCATAGTAGCCAGGGAGAAAGGACGCAGCTCTTCACTTATCACAGCCTATAGGTTCAAGTGGCAGGAGCCATTACCTAGGCATCACAGATATCTCTCCACAGCATCTCTCCCAGAGGGCGAATTCCAAACTTCAGCCCTTCAGCTACCAGATCGGTGCCTAATCTGAAAGGGCACCACCCTAGCTAGGCTTCCAGAATAATCGTGCGTTACACACCGGCGGGCTCTTAAGACACCCTCGAGGCGCTGCGGACCAGCCTGCAAGGACCAGGGGCCTACACGCAGGAAGCTGTGCAAAGACAGCGCAGGACGCCGGGGCCTCCCCTGGTGTAGGGGAGGGAGCCGCAGGAGCCCCCACGGGCACCACAGCATTCCCACAGCCCGAGGCAACCAGACCTGCACACAAAGAGCAATTTATTTTTAATTTTTAAAAAAGATTTATTTCTTTATTTGAGAGAGAGGGAGAGCCTCGGGCGGGCGGGAGTAGGGGAGCGGTGGGCCTCGATCTGAGGACCCTGAGACCATGACCTGAGGAGCCAGACACTTAACTGACTCAGCCACCCAGGTGCCCAACAATGTTTTTAAAAAGAATTTTAGGCTTAAAAATGGAACTCAGCTTGGGGAGCCTGGGTGGCTCAGTCATTAAACATCTGCCTTCAGCTCAGGTCATGATCCCGGGGTCCTGGGATGGAGCCCCACATCTGGCTCCCTGTTTGGCGGGAAGCCTGCTTCTCCCTCTCCCACTCCCCCCTGCTTGTGTTCCTGCTCTCGCTGTCTCTCTCTGTCAAATAAATAAATTAATTAAAAAAACAGAACTAAGATAGAGCTTCTTATGTAGGCGCTAGAAGAATGGTTTCTAGCAACATTTAAATACCAACTAATACAAAACAATGAAAGAAACCCAGCAATATTTTCTACACCCATATAGGCTTATTTATTCTTTCAATAAATCCTCTTGACAATTTCTATGAAGGAATGCACACTATTTATTATCAGAAAACTAACACTATAAATCTTCCTATTTTTCTGTGCCCAGCTTGTATCAACTTCCCTTCAAAGAGTATTTCTGCTGAGCCTTGTTTTCACTGAGGAATCAATAGTGCCTGAAGCTACACGGTTTAGTGGAGTATTAAGACTGCTCTGCAGCCTCCAGGTCTGACTGTTCTCCTCTCCTCATGAATTCAAAGGCCTAATTGGCCTCTTTTGGTTCTACAGAATACAGCAATGAGATCATCCAAAAAGGAGAAAGATCTGCCTCTTATGTTTATCATGAAATATGATCCATGGATTTGAAAAACTGGTAAGATGGTACTGTGCACAGAAGGAACAAATTAAACCCTAAGTTCAAGGGGCACCTGACTGGTTCAGTTGGTAATGCATGCAACTCTTGATCTTAGGGTTATAAGTTCAAGCCCAACGCTGGGTGTTATAGATTACTTAAAAATAAAATCGTTAAAAAAATAAACTATAAGTTCCAGAAAGGCAAACATGTACCTTATTTACCTTTATACTTCTTCAGGGATTAATAAAGGACCTTGATCAGTAATTTTGATCAAGGACTTGGGGTGCCTGGGTGGCTCAGTCGGTTAAGCATTCAACTCTTGATTTCAGCTCAGGTCATGATCCCAGGGTCGAGGAATCGGGCTCTGCTCAGCATGGAGTCTGCCTGAGATTCTCTCTCTCCTTCTTCCTCTGCCCCTCCCCCCTGCTCATGCATATGCTCTCTCTTTACATAAAGAAATAAAATCTTTAAAAAATTAATTTTGATCAATGAATTAAAAAATGTGGAATTAAGAAAATAAACACCAGTAATAAAATTTATTACTGATCCTATATACCCATATTTTATCTTGTTTCTAAATTCTACAATGAATACCCATATTATGCCTTTTGTATCAGAGGAAATAGATCTAAAGGGGCATGTGATGTAATGAGCACTGGGTGTTATGTAAGACTGATTACCACGGAACTCTACCTTTGAAACTAGTAATACATCATACATTAATTAATTGAATTTAAATAATAAAAAAAAACAACATTGCATTTACATTTTTTTCTCTTCTGTAGAAAAGTAAAGTCATTGTGTCTTTTAATACAATGTGAGGATCATTTCCCACACTGACTTTTCAGTTCCTGCTCCCTGGAAAACGTCTTATGTGAAATACTGATTCAACTCTTAGGGTGCCTGGGTGGCTCAGTCGTTAAGTGTCTGCCTTCGGCTCAGGTCATTATCCCGGGGTCCTGGGATCGAGTTCCACGTTGGGCTCCCTGCTCTGTGGGAAGCTTGCTTCTCCCTCTCCCACTCCCCCTGCTTGTGTTCCTGCTCTCGCTATCTCTCTGTCAAATAAATAAAATCTTAAAAAAAAAAGGAAAGAAATACTGATTCAACTCTTAATGTTCCTGTGATTGTATAAAGAATTACAAGAGCATGGGGCGCCTGGGTGGCTCATTTGGTTAGGCGTCTGCCTTCGGCTCAGGCCATGATCTCAGGGTCCTGGGATGGAGCCCTGCGTTTGTCTTCCTGCTCAGCAGGGAGTCTGCTTCTCTCTCTCCTCCTGCCTCCTCCCCCCAGCTCATGCTCTTAAAAAAAAAAAGAAAAAATAATTACAAGAGCAATTCATATTTTTATGATGTTAAGTACCCAAGACAGTTTTAGTAGACTAAAGATCTAAGATAAGATGGAATCAGATGTCTTTTTAAGATTTTATTTATTTATTTGACAGAGAGAGACACAGTGAGAGAGGGAACACAAGCAGGGGGAGTGGGAGAGGGAGAAGCAGGCTTCCTGCTGAGCAGGGAGCCCGATGCGGGGTCGATTCCAGGACGCCGGGATCATGAACCTGAGCTGAAGGCAGACGCTTTAACTGAGCCACCCAGGCACCCTGGAGTCAGATGTCTTAAAAGAACTCTGTCTTCAGTAAAGATGAGCATAATTTAAATAAGGTTACATTTCTCTTGCATAACAAATAGGTCTGTGTTCTATTTGAATCTCCAATTCTATACTATGTATTTTCTTTCTTTTTTTTTTTAAAAGATTTTATTTATTTATTTGACAGAGAGAGAGACAGCAGATAGTGAGAGCAGGAACACAAGCAGGGGGAGTGGGAGAAGGAAAAGCAGGCTTCCCCCACCGAGCAGGGAGCATGATGCGGGGCTCGATCCCAGGACCCCGGGATCATGACCCGAGCAGAAGGCAGACGCTTAACAAGACTGAGCCACCCAGGTGCCCCTATACTATGTATTTTCATGTGTTCACAAGATAGCAACTTAGTCTAGAAAATTGTATGATAGCCAAAACTAGAGAATATATGAAGAAGAGATTTGTTATCCCTGTGAACTTGAATACAATTATCTCCTCTTACACAGGATGACAATTTTAGCATACTTACCTTTCCTATCCAACTCTCTCCATCATTTGAAATTTTAAGACATTTTAAATATTGTAAGAGGAGCGCCCTTCATCACTACAACTTAACTCTTAATCTTTGCTCTAAAAATAAACTGTTTGTGCTTTTTTTCCCCGATACAAACCTAAATAAACCAAAGACTGCAAGGAAAAAAAAACAAAAACAAAAAAGAAGTAAAGGGGCCTATAGGTACTGAGGTTGTAAAGGTCACAGGGGGCTTAAACTCACCATTCTGGGCAGCCTTTGTGTGCCTCCTGCTCCTGGTAAGACGCCCAGCAAGACTTCAGGGGTACCTAATACTGTTTTTCTATCTTTAGTTGCTATTCTATATTGGCAGGAAATGGCAAGCTTCAAACAAATGAAAAGAAAACCAGAATGTTAGGAAATGTAACCTTATAATATCTTAAGATATGTGAGGGTCTAAAGATTACTTGTAAAGCAGGAATGTGTTTGATGCTTTCTACAATTTACCTTTCCAGCTGTATTTCACACTTTCCCTCTAATTAACCTTTTTGGGGTTCTGGATCTCCTTAAAAATCTGCTGAAAGCTATGGAAGCTTGAAATAGAAAAATGCACACACCATTGTATATTACACGCCAAGTTAAGAAGTCCTGTACCCTACAGAGACCCTCCTTTTCAATCAAGCAGGCCTACTTACGGTGATCTAATAGGCTTTGCTTACCCTTGTCTGCTCCATACCATGCCATATGTGAAATGATTTTTTCCCCACTATTTTCTGATTAATCAATTTCTGCCAATCTTTTAGCATCAGGCATGGGTTCCCTTAATTAATATATGTGAAAGTGTCTAGCATAGAGCTCAGCATGTGATAAATGCTCATTAAATGCTATCTTATTTTCCCCTCTCCTTTCCTACATGCTCCAGTCTAATAAGCATCTCTTCTCTCAAATCTTGCATTATTCACTATCTTTACTGCTCACAAAGCACTTAAATGCATATCATCCAGACTTAAGTAGCTCAAGAGCATGGATCGCACTTCTGAATCTTTGCCCTGTAAACTTGAACCAGGTTTTTGGAATCGAAGGAGACCTTGGAGATCGAGTTCAAATCTTCTCAATTTATAAAAATGAAAACATCCCACTTTGGTTTACTTGCTCTGTGCCATGAAATAAGGATTGAAATCTATCCAGAAGTTTGACAACCAAAAAGAAATCTGATTCTCTTCCAAGAACTTTTTGCAAGCAAAACCATAGTCTACGGGTTTGCAGCCTGTAATTCCCATCAATATGCTGGATAGTGTCTCAATGACTTTGGAAGAAGTCTATACCTCAAGTCCTCCTCCTAAGCAGGCTCCACTGATGGCAGCCACAATAGGCTTTGTGGACTTCTCAAGTTTCTCAAACATTCTCTGTCCTTCCTGTGATATTTGTGTTACCTCTTCAGGGGTCTTGCAAGAGGCTAACATGCTGTAGTAAACATGAAAGCAGAGAAGAGAAAATAAAAAACAAAGATGAAATTATCCCCTACTTTGTTCAATACCTCACCCACTATATCCTTACCCTACCATCTACCAATATTTGATAGTGAATCTTCAAATACTCAGAAGTTTAAGAATGGTTTTGCCTCAGACAGAACTAATATCAACAACATCATCTCTCCATAAAGAGTGTTAGATTTCTGGATCCAGAGAACATGAAACAAAACGTGTAATTTTATTTTCTATAAAAACCCATTAGCTTACAAAGCTCTCTGTACATGAGAAAATCATCTTTGGGTAAATATTTTCACTATCACATTAACCATGTTCACTATCAAGTAACTCCCAGATTGAACAGCAATCAAAATAACAGTAAAAAAAAAAGCTTTCAAGTTGTTTATAGATCTCCCAATGAGTATAAAAGATCCACTCAATAATGTTGTACTTAATGTCCTTTAGTTTCAGTTTGTTTCATTTGCTACTTTGTTCTTGAACACATTCAAGCTGTGGATTTTGTACCTTTGACCAAAAATAACTAGTTTTTGGCATTTTACATACTGGGAGTTGCTCAGCTAGCCTCATAGAAGCTGCAAGTATTTTCCTCTGGTTATAGGAAGCTATTGCCAGGTACATCAGTGTCTCACTAGGCTCAAATAACTGAGCTAGAAGAAAAAGCACTTGATACAGATAATTTCGTTTTTTCTAAAAAAATAAACATTAAATATTTATAAATTCCTAATCACTATTCATAAGCAAAAAAGAGTACACAATGTGGAGCAAGGTTTAAAACTATACAAACACCTTAAGTACAAATTACTAAGCCTATAATGCTGGCTATCATTGCCTAAAGGAAAAGAATAATATAACAAATACTCGTATTTTGACAGAATTAACAACCGTTAACATTTTAGCCCATTAAACTTACACTATGATAGCATTTCACCTCCTTATAAATGCTTTAAAGAACTGTAAACAAGTTATATACGTATAAATCCTACCATTTAAAAAAAGAAAATATTAGCTGCATCACTAAAGTTCCCTTTGACAACCTCATAGAGTCCTACCAGCCACCTCATTTACCCTGAAGCAACCATTCTCAAATATTTGTAGTGTATCCTTCTAGAGCAACTGCATATTTGTATCTATAAATAAGAAAGAGGCATTTCACTAGGATTTAAAAATGTTTACATAAACTACATACTGTACAGAATGTTCTACAACTTGCTTTTTTTTTTTTAAACTTAACATTATGTTTTTGAGCTCTAACATTATGTTGTGGATCTAGTTAATTCCTTTGAACTGTTTTGTAGTATTTTATCACATGAAAGTTCCACAGTTTACTTTTCCATTTCCCTAATGGCTGACATTTAATTGCTTCAAATTCTTCATTATTTTAAACTACACAGGGCTGAACATCCTTATACATGCATCCTTAAAAACAAAGGGTGGGATTTCTTTAGCATATATATACATGTATATATATATACATGTATATATAGCTAGACGAGGTATCCCTGAATTATATGATACATGCATTTTCCAATTTTACTAAAGGCTGCCAAAATATTTTCCAGTCGCTGTAGCAATTGGCATTCCTACTAGTAACATATTAACCTTCTTATTTCTCCAAGTCCTTGCTAACATGGCATTTTCAAACTTTTAAAATATTTTTTGGTCTGTTGGGTTAAAAAAAAGGGGGGGCACTCACTGTTAGTTTAATTTTATAGTGTTTTTTATTCTACTCAAATAGTCTTAGAATTGCTTGTGACTTCTACAAGGGAAGGTTAGTCTTAGGTGGTTTAAGTAACAAGCCCCTCTTCTATCAATTTTATTACACTTGTGAAAATAACTTAAAAAAAAGAAACCTTTCAGAGCATTTACTTCTACTTTCTTTTAAGAGAAGGAATGATTAGGCCTAAGAAACATACTATTAGCCAAGATGAAAGGTGACTGATTTTTGAAAACTTACGTGAGGTCAGCACCTGCAATAAAGCAGCCAGGCTTCGATGAGATAAGGACAGCACTTCTGATTTGATCACTAGCCCAGATTTCATTCATTACTTCCACGAACTCTGACTGCAGTTCTTTATTTAGCGTGTTTACCTGCCAAAGGGAAATACATATAAATTTAAGGCTTTAAATCTGAAGTACAAGATGTGCAAATCATCATGAAATGCTATTTTGACTGCAGGAAATTTGTTTATCCAACAGAAATATACAGTTAGAAGAAAGAAGGGGGGTAGGGGGACAAACCCTAAACCCAGGAGCTTTCTCTTGAGCTTTAGCCAACTATAAGCACCCTCCCTTTAAAAATAGGTCTAGGTCTACTCATTTTTTGAAGAAATGTCTGTTCATGTCTTCTGTCCATTTCTTGACATTAATGGACATTAAGGAGGGCATGTGATATAATGAGCACTGGGTGTTATATTAAGACTTATGAATCACTGACCTCTACCTCTGAAACTAATAATTAACTATAAGTTAATTAACTGAATTTAAATATATATATAAAAAAAACCCACTGGCACACACAAAAAAGATACTAATCTCTTCATGAGGGCTCCACCCCCATGACCACATCTAAACCTAATTAACTCCCTAAGTCCCATCTCCAAATACCATCACTTTGGGGCTTAGAGCTTCAACATATGAATTTTTTTTTTAAAGATTTATTTATTTATTTGAGAGAGCAAGAATGAGAGAGAGTACATGAGAGGGGGGAGGGCTAGAGGGAGAAGCAGGCTCCTCACTGAGCAGGGAGCCTGATGCAGGACTCGATCCAGGGACTCCAGGATCATGACCTGAGCCGAAGGCAGTCGCTTAACCAACTGAGCCACCCAGGCGCCCCTCAACATATGAATTTTAAGGGGACAACTTCCACCTATAACATTATTTATATAGGGGAAATTTTGTTTTTCAGAGAAACTGCATTATCTATAGCACACCCTTCTGTATCTTTTTTTGTATCTTTGGAATTACGTTAAATCTCTGTGAAGTGTAGATAACTGAAAGCAATTTTAAGAAATATTCTTGTCTGGGATGCCTGGGTAGCTCAGTCCGTTAAGTGTCTGCCTTTGGCTCAGGTCATGATCCCGGGGTTCTGGGATCGAGTCCCCTTTCGGGCTCCTTGCTCAGCGGAGAGCCTGCTTCTCCCTCTGCCTGACACTGCTCTGCCTACTTGTGCGTGCTCGCTCTCTAATAAATAAAATCTTAAAAAATATATATATTAAAAGTGTTTGCGTTTGGGTTTGTAGTACAAATGACTTGTTATTTTCTTCTGTATAGCTTTCAAACTTCCCACTATAGTAGGCACGTGTTGATTCTGTGTTCAGAAAAAATGCTCAACTTAGAAAATTCTGAAAAAATATCTTAAGTTTGAATCATTGGTCAGTGGGTACCAAAATTCATCCTAGTGAGGGGGGACCGGTTCTTATTTTCCTTAATTTGTGATAGTTGTTAATTGCTTCCACCTATGTCCCTCTATTCTATCTAGGCCTCTAGTAACAAGATTTCTGAAATATGAAAACTTGACACCAATTTTATTTTTATTTGTTTTTTTAAGTAGGCTCCACACCCAGCGTGGAGTCCAATGTGGGGCTTGAACTCACAACCCTGAGATCCAGACCTGAGCTGAGATCAAGTCAGACACTTAACCGACTAAGCCACCCAGGTGCCCCAACACCAATTTTATATGGGGGGAAAAGCATGAGCTCCTGCAAAAAAGGTCTTCTTGGCAAAGACTGGATTAATGCCGTATGATTTGTTGAAGCTGCCAAAAACAAATGGGGCTACACTTGGAACAGAACTTGACTTTCAATATGTGAACTAATGAATCATTCATTCAAGTTCCTCAGGAATCTTAACAACCACATTTAACCCAGCCAATTTTCTATGAATAATGACTACGTCAGGTAGGTAATGAAGAAAGCATGTGTAACAACCTGGTAGTTAAGATGAATAGGTGAGTTTTGACTCTTATAAAACCAGGCTTGTACTTTGGTTCTTATCTAGTAAGTCACCTCAGCATGCTACACAATAATAAAAGGCTAATTTCATTAATCCTCGATGTTAATCTGACACCTAACGTCAGCTAGAATGAATTCTTAAACAAGGACCTCTGCTCCGGAAAGTTGTATTCCTTCAGCAATTTGTTAAACAAATTCATATAAGATTACTACCAGATTGGTGGATTTCTTTCCCTCCCATTCAGCACTGGATTCATGAATGTATCAGCAGAAACAGACTGCAAGTTAAATTAGGTACCTTTGAATTGGGTGAGTTAATTCGAACAACAGCCACATCCCCGTTGACTCCATAGTTAATATGGGTTCTGGCTAAAAAGAGAAAGATAATTTATTTATAAACATGTTTATTGCTAAACAAATCTAAAAAGCAGTGTAAGCGTTTACACTGAAGAAATTAAACTTACTTTGCAAAGCAGAGGATGCTGAAAAGTTGCGGCAAATATAACCTACAAGAAAAAGGTATTCAAAATTAATTACTTTGTAAACTTAACTGCTGTAGTACTTGCTAAATATAACAAAGCTGGAATTTATAACAACAACAGCAAAAAACCCAAAATGAGAATAATGTATTCTAGGCCATTATTGTGACTACCACCATATCCTTTTCATTTAATGATCAGCTTATAAGATTATTTTTTTAATTTTTAATTTTTATTTTTTTTTAAAGATTTTATTTGACAGAGAGAGACACAGTGAGAGAGGGAACACAAGCGGGGGAGTTGGGGAGGGAGAAGCAGGCCTCCTGTGGAGCAGGGAGCCTGATGCGGGGCTCGATCCCAGGATCCTGGGATCATGACCTGAGCTGAAGGCAGATGCTTAATGACTGAGCCACCCAGGCGCCCCTATAAGATTATTTAAACAGTAGATGTGATAGGTGGAAGAACTGCCCCCTCAAAGATGTCCAGGTCTCCAGAAACTGTGAATAGGTAAGGTTATATGGCTAAGGGAATTAAGGTTGCTAATTAGCTGACCTAAACAGAAAGAGAGAGAAAGAGAGTGTAGCCTGGATTATCCAGGTGGGCCCAAAGAGAGAGTCAAGGAGGACCAGAGGGATGGCGGCATAAGGACTTAGCCCCATTTTGTTGGCTTTCAAGAAGTCAAGAAAAGCAGGCAGCCTCAGCCTTCAAAGCTAGAAAAGGCAAGGAAATGAATTCTCCCTTACAGCACCCAGAGTGAACACAGCCCTGCCACTTTTGATTTTAGCTCAGTGAGACTCATTTCTGACATCCATAACTGTAAGATAATAAATTTGTATTGTTTCAGACACTGAATTTGTGGAAATTTGTTACAGCAGCAATAGGAAATGAACACACTAGGAAATGAGTAATCTACAAAGTGATCCATAATGTCAGTCCCAAATGTATTACAAATATATCTCAACCATGTTCTCTAGTCACATCCTCTTGTATTTTTATGGAGAGATGGACTTTCCAGTGTTATCAAAAGTAAAATAATTTAGGGGCGCCTGGGTGGCTCAGATGGTTAAGCGTCTACCTTCGGCTCAGGTCATGATCCTAGGGTCCTGGGATCGAGCCCCGCATCGGGCTCCCTGCTTGGCGGGGAGCCTGCTTCTCCCTCTCCCTCTACTGTTCCCCCTACTTGTGCTCTCTTGCTCTCTCAGTCAAATAAATAAAATCTTAAAAAAAAAAAGTAAAATAATTTAGAATGGAATATTACTTAGCCATAAAGAATGAATTCTTGCCATTTGCAACCTCATGGATGGAGCTAGAGAGTATGATGCTAAGTAAGTCAGAGAAAGACAAATACCACATGATTTCACTCATATGTAGAATTTAAGAAGTAAAACAAAGAGGAAAAAAAGAGAAGCAAACCAAGAAACAGACTTTTTTTTTTTTAAAGATTTATTTATTTATTTATTTGACAGAGAGACACAGCGAGAGCAGGAACACAAGCAGGGGGAGTGGGAGAGGGAGAAGCAGGCTTCCCGCGGAGCAAGGAGCCCGATGCGGGGCCCGATCCCAGGACCCTGGGATCATGACCTGAGCCGAAGGCAGCCGCTTAACCGACTGAGCCACCCAGGCGCCCAAGAAACAGACTCTTAACTATAGAGAACAAACTGATGGTTACCAGAAGGGAGGTGTGGGGGGAATGGGTTAAACAGGTGATGGGGATTAAGGAGTGCATTTGTGATGAGCACCAGGTGTTGTATGGAAGTGCTGAATCACTATATTGTATACCTGAAACTAATACTACACAGTATGTTAATTCAAATTCAAATAAAGACTTAAAAAAAGGGTGAAATCAACAGGCACTAGTGGCCATTTATGGAATAGTCCAGTCACACACTATTTTAAGAATTTCTAACTGAACAGGTCTCTACTGCACTCACCAAGAATACTCCTACTCTGGGGATGACAAAGACCAGCTACACTTCTCCCTCCTTCCTAATCACTTCACTCCTTGAGGCTCTCCTGCATAATAATGATGAGATGATATCTTGAGCGCAAGTCATCATAAGAGAAGTCCCACAGAGAGTCTTTCAATTTGGACTATGGCTAGAAGGTAGGGAACATTGGGAAATTCCTACGCAAAAATTCAAAGTTTGTTCTGGGAATTACTCCACGTCCTTTCTACCACTGAAGGGTCACCTTTGCCTTGCTCTAATCCAAACATCTGGCTCTAGGTAGTAACAAAGTTATTCTGGAGGCCAGCACAGGGTGGACATCCCTTAGTTACAACTTCCAATCTTCTTTAAAAACACCCTGCTCTTTCAAGATTTTATTTACTTACTTGTCAGAGAGCAAGAGAGAGAGCACAAGCAGGGTGAACGGCAGGCAGAGGGTGAGGCAGGCTCCCCACTGAGCAGGGAGCCCAACACGGGACTCGATCCCAGGACACTGGGATCATGAGCCAAAGGCAGACGCTTAACCGACAAAGCCACCCAGGCGTCCCAACACCCTGCTCTTTCTTCGTCTTTTTTTTTTTTTAAGATTTTATTTATTTATTTGAGAGAGAGAATGAGAGAGAGAGCATGAGAGGGGGGAGGGTCAGAGGGAGAGGCAGACTTCCCGCTGAGCAGGGAGCCCGACGTGGGACTCGATCCCGGGACTCCAGGATCATGACCTGAGCCGAAGGCAGTTGCCCAACCAATTGAGCCACCCAGGCACCTTCCTTTGTCTTTCATATTCATGGTTCACTTCAAACCCTATCTCCTATGTATATCTTTCTTTTTACAATTTTTTTTTAAAGTAGGCTCCATGCCCAACATGGGGCTTGAACTCATGACCCAGAGATCAAGAGCTGCATGTTCTACATACTGAGCCAGCCAGGTGCCCCTCCTACACACCTCTTTAATTCCTTACTCCTCCCTACCCACATCTTCCAAACCTTGTCCAATATCTTAGAAAAAAGTTTTCTTTTTCTTTAGCAGTAAAAATAAAAACAAATCATCCCTTAATAATTAGGGAATGTAATAGTGGTACACATGAACCCAGGAATTAGTGCTTTAATAATATCCAGTGGTTCCTTCATTATCTCCTCTACTTGTATTAGCTTTCCCTCAGTATTTGTTATTTTATTCCTTTTTAAATAAATAATGTACATGTACCTCTAGCAATTCATATACTAAATATTAGCAAATTTAATTTCTTTCCTTTTATTATTTTATTTTATTTTCCATCATGATAAGTGTACTCTTTAATCCCCGTCACCTCTTTCACCCATCCCTCCCTCCCACGTCCCCTTTGGTAACCATCAGTTTGTTCTCTATCGTTAAGAGTCCGCTTCTTGGTTTCTCTTTTTTCCCCTTTGCTCGTTTGTTGTTTCTTAAATTCCACACATGAATGAGTTCGTATGGTATTTGTCTTTCTCTGACTTATTTTGCTTAGCATTATATGCTCTAGCTTTATTCATGGTGTTGTAAGTGGCAAAATTTCATTCTTTATGGTTGAATAATATTCCACCATTATTTCATTCTTAATTATTAGTATTAAAACTTGTTTATATCTAATTTTCATTGAAATATACTGCATTTGGACTACACTGGAGCTGCATATGGTCTTGGAATCCACAAGATAATTTAAGAGTGGTGTGCCTGCCTAATTCAGAAATGCTATTAAAAAAAAAGGGTTAAAATCCCTAGCAAGCTCTCAGCAGCTAAACCTTTCCACCAGCCTATGACCACCTGTCTCTTTCTGCCTAGTCTCTTACTCACCAAAGCCCCAACACCTTAATGTGGCTCAGAACTGAGGGATGTCAAACAAGAGTCTTGGACTGCCTTAGCATGCAGTGATAGTCAAAGGTAATGGACAATAAAATTAAACCACGTTGGCCATTTTATGTCATGGTAGTATAAACATCAATTCTATCAAAAATACTCTCTATGTGATTTAGAAACAGACCTTAGCACCATACCCATTTCTAAGTTGATGATGGTCTATATCTGACCAGGAGGCACGGACCCTTCTGGATAGGGAACTATTACACGTGGCCAAAGCAGGACCCAAAAGACTATCCAACATATCCAGCCGGACTGGGATTCCCATAGCAGTATTGAGAAGTGATTCCAGAACTAGCTCAGGCGTTAAAATCAGTGGTGGAGGCTCAAATACACTCACAAATGTCTGGGCAACATACAATCTAGAACCACAGAATCAGAATTCAAGGGGGCTGGGCCTCAGAGTCCTTTTTTTTTTGGTGCAAAAAGGTGGTTTTATTTAAAGCCCGGGGACAGGACCCGTGGGCAGAAGGAGCTGCACTGGGGTTATGAGGAGCGGCCCGTTATATACTTTCAGGTTGGGAGGGGTTAAGGATAGTGCAAGCCTCCCAGGTATTTTGGAAACAAGGTTTCCAGGATCCTGAGGGGGCTAGCTATTGATGGGAAAGGTCATTTTTACTATTTAGTAGAAACTCAGTCATGAGACCCTTCAGATGTATGTTGGTGGGTCATATGCTTGGGGGAGGATCGCTAACATGTATCTTGGGGAGTAGAGCTAAAGGAAGTTTCCAAAGGAATTTTTATATGTTAAAGTAGACTTACAGGATCCTGGGGAGGGGAGGTCAGGTAGGATTGTCTTTTGCCCTTAGCAAAGTATTAACACTGAGGCAGTTGAGTCCCTAGAGGAATCTCACTCTGCCTGTTTCCAGGGCTTGTCAATGGGCTGTAGGTAGTAAGGAAATTTAATAATTTCTCTTCTGCCTTTGTTTCCCACATCATTCCCCCTTGAACAATTTTGACCCCTAAATCTTTTAAGGTTGCTGAGGGTGGAAGGTCTCATCTTGTAACTTCTTCCTGCTGAATAGGGGCATAGAGATGTCCCTACCTATGGGTCAACGCTGGTCAGTTGGGGCTTATACAGATATAGGAGTTACAAAAGGCAGAGGCAGCTGAACCCAAGGGAGACTGCACGTGTGGATCTTCCCAAGTGGAAGAGTCCATATTTTTTAAAAAGGAAACTGAAGCAGACAGCAAGTGGGCATGTGGCAGCCACTGATTTGGAGAACCCACTGATGGTGCTGTGGATTCGGAGAGGGACCATCAGCAGTAGCCAAGGCTTTTGCTTCCTCCTTCTTTCCTTTTATCCTAAAGTTTTATTTATTTGAGAGAGAGAGAAAGTGCGCATGGGGCCGGGGGGCGGGGGAGCAGAGGGAGAGAAATAATCTCAAGTAGATTCCCCACTGAGCATGGAGCCTGATGCAGGGCTGGATCTCATCACCCTGAGATCATGACCTGAGCCGAAATTGTGCTGGACGCTTAACCAACTGAGTCACTCAGGCGCCCCTCTATTTTTAAGTTTTATTTAAGTAATCTCTACACCCAACGTGGGGCTGGAACTTAAAACCCTGAGATCAAGAGTCTCATGCTCTTCGACTGAGCCAGCCAGGCGCCCCTATCCTGCAGTTCCTTAAGGGAGGGGAAGAGAAGTCACAGAAAATAGCAGCTTTACACTGGTTTGAAAGGCAAGCAACATATTAAAAGAAAACTGTGTAGATGACACAAGCACCAGAGTGAGGTGATCTCTGGTTCTGTCTGCATTTTTTTCTTTTTTAAAGATTTTATTTATTTGACACACAGAGAGAGAGACAGCGAGAGCAGGAACACAAGCAGGGGGAGTGGGAGAGGGAGAAGCAGGCTTCCCGCTGAGCAGGGAGCCCGATGTGGGACTCGATCCCAACCTGAGCCGAAGGCAGACGCTTAACGACTGAGCCACCCAGGCGCCCTGCATTTTTTTCTTTAAGCAATCCAAATCAGCCCTCTTGAGTGCAGACAAAGGACCTGAGAGTCAAAAGACTTAGGTTCAACCATCACGTTTATCATTTACTAGCTGTATAACCATGAACAAGTCAGAAATACAAAGACAGAAATAAAAGTGATGTAATGATTATAAAAGTATCCAAAAGTCATAATGCTACACACAAGTAAATTAAGATAGGGGAAGTCAGCCATCTCCTCAATCCCCATGCCTCTACCTCTCTAATGATATACTTCCCTTTTCTGCTTTACCATCATTTAAAATTTGAATCATCTGTATTTATCACTCTTCTTTATCGTTGTATCATGGCTCCAACCTTTTCTACAAGGCCTTATCACGAGATTCCATCTACAATGATCTTTCCCTTCACTTCAAAATTCCTTTTGATTTTTATTATTTACTATTGTTCTCTAATCACTGCATCTATAGCAGGTGTTTCCCCCAACTAAAGCGTAAGCTCTTCCAACATCATCTCACAGTCCTTCATTCAACAACAAATCACCTACCATGTGTCATGCACTGTTCTAGGCACTTGGGAGTGAACAAAAAGACAAAATCCCTGTCTCTGTGTAGCTTATTTTACAGCAGTAGGGGATGATACGTATATCGTAGGAAGAATCAGTTTCTACTCAGTAGAGATACTTGAAGAGGTGAAAACAGGCCTGGCATAAAAAGGAGTTTGCCTGTAAAGTGGAAATTCCAGTGGGAGTGGAAGCAGGGAATAAGCAATTCTAGCTAGAACAGGGTAAAGTGGATGAGAGTGGGGATGGACTGACTGGAAATGCAGGGTGGGAGGGATGGGGTGGAAAGACAGCCAAAAAAACAAGAAACATAAATATGTAAAAAAGTATGTTAGGAGGTAAGTGCTAGGTGAAAAAGAAAACAGCAGGTGCGAGGGCTACTATTTGAGACAGCAGGTTGGTGTTTGTTAGGTTAGGGTTCAAACCATTTTAAATTTCTACCACTAATCTACCTTTGATGCACAAACACACCCATATTCACATACACAAAACTTCCTCTAAATCAACAGAGACAAAAAAAACAAGAAGAGAAAATCAGTAAGTGTCCAAACACATCTTGAAATGAATTCAAACCACAGTCAACTAAATCAAGTTGGTAGCTACAAGGTAGCTTTGCTTTAGAAATCTAGCCTTACCCACAATCTGGACAGTCTAGTTCAGAGCAGCTAGGTGAACTTTAGCCTAGATCAACTGTGCCAGCAAAAGAGAGAAACCTTTGTCCTACTTCTTAATCATCTTGATAATTTAACTCAAGAAGATACTTACAAAACCTGTAACAGTGGAGAGAGCTAGATTATGCTGACACAAATTTCAAATATGAAAATGTTACTTTGGTTGTAACAATCAACAATTTTTCTCAATATCCAACTTTGGGGGAAGAGATAGGATTAAGGAAGTGAGTCAAACTTAAGTATATATCACTTACTACGGTATTTGCCTCTAATTCATTTCCTGTGAAATTATTTTACCACTTACATATTAGAAATTTAGATTTAGGAGTGGTAATTAAACAAGATATCTTGGCCAAGTTGTGACTGTCATTTGAAAGTCATATTCAGAATTATAGCATTTGTGGGGGAGGAATGGGTTTGAACTTTGAAGATAACAAGTTTCAAGAAAATTTACCCATCCACCAGTAAATGTCATAATCTCATTAAACACTGGCCTTCACCCAGACTTTCAGGGTGAAAGACCAACATGTTGAATCTAAATGGCAATCCAGGTGTGCAGGTAATTTTGAATTCACTTTCTAAACATGTTTTCAAAATTCATAAACTGTTATTCCAAGGGACAATAACTATAAACCACATTTTCTTATTGGTGAAAACGGTGCAATATATATACATTTACATGTATATATATTTCTATATGAAAAATATAGAAAAGCTAAGCTTGTTATTACACATATAAAATGTAAAAATTATTTAAAAAATTCTCAGATATATAGAATCAGTTCTTCAGGGCTGGAAAGAGTTAATAGCAGCATGTACTGAGCATTTAGTCCATAACAAATTGCTTTAAACTTAGGATAACTGCTTTGAAGTTCACAAAGCTATTTCACAAAGGAGAAAACAGAAGAAATTAATTGTCCAAGGTCACTGAAGAGTAAAAAGTGGAGCCAGATTCAAGCCCCAAAGTCAGACCCCAAATTTAATGCTTTGAATTGCTCTTTCAGGCTATTTCTTGTATCTAAGAAAAATCCAAAATCTCATTCATTTTACAGATGAGGAAAATAAAGGTCAGTTAGACTAAGGTATTTGTCCAGTTACACAGCTAGTGACCACAAACCACATGACCTGACTACCAGCTCAGCGTTAAACCAGCTGCTAATCCGTAAGAAGTACCTTAAAACCAATGCATAGGAAAGTTCAAATATATATATTTGATTTTTATAAAGCCTTAAACCATAAATGTGGAAAACAGAAAACAAAACCATAAGGTAAATTGACCAACTGCTAACAGTTACTATATGTGACTAGTAAGTGAACGGGTGATTTTTTTCTTAACCCTTCCCCAGTCTTTACATTTCAATTTTTTGTAATATTATGATTGGTATACACACACACCGCAGTCCCGTGGAAACCAAAGACATTGGTCGAGATTCAGAAAAAGTCTAAATCCAAAATTAATCCCTTAAAGCAGACTCCAGCTACCAGCTCTCTCTTTCAGGAGAAAGACATATTACAAATTAAAATTCTAATTAGCAGCCGGTATTAAGTGTAACATGCAATAAAACGTGACATTTCACCTTACAGGTTTGAGATGGGAGGAAAATGCATAATCACCCACTTAACAGCTAATGCAAACTTAACCGGGTACCGTCAGAAACAAAATTAGTTTTTAAAATTATTTAACATTTTATCCCTTAAGGTACAGGTATTTGCTTGTCTTTTTTTCTATCACCCTGCCCCCAGTGTGTCCACAGACAAGACAAGCGGTATTTGTGTATTTAAAAAAAAAAAAATTCTTCTAGCAGGTTGCAGAACTTCCCCTTGAAATTTAACATACTATACATTCACACTGGGATCACTGGAACTGCAACAGTCGAGCTCCTTATTGAAATGTGGTTAACAGGTTACAAAAATGGTTTTGAGGGAAAGGAACTGGGAGCAGCAGTAATTCGCAAGGCTGGTTCATTCCACCTAAGAAGCTTTCAAGACAGCTCTTGTTACGAGTAAGGTGCTGTGGAGCCACAAAGATGGGAAAGACTGGAGTGTCCCAGTCCTTCTGAACTCCTGATCTAGTAGGGACAGGACCGAAGCCATCACAGAAGAAAGTAAGAGGAGCGTGATGCCAGAAGTGCGACGAGAAGACTTGCGGAAGGTGCTAGACCCGGTGAACAGGCCTCAGAAAGGTTAAGGGTTAAGGAGCCTAAAATCGCTGCAGGACTCCGGAGCAGTGAGAGAGGAAGTGTCGGTCTGCGCAAGGACACAGGAGACTGGGTCCAAGGGGCGCATCCTTTCCCCCATTAAGGGCTGAGTTTTCCAGCGGGGGGGGGGAAGCGACAGGGAAAGGGAGACGCGGCTCCGGGGTTACCTCAGGCTTCGCAAAAGTTCTGCCTGGGGCTGCGGGGCGCTCCCAGCCAGGCCTCACCTGGGCAGCGGAGCATCCTGGAGGCAGTGGCGCGACTGAGACTCCCTATCGCCCGGGAAGCCACCATCTTGAGCTGAAAAGGACGAAAGTGCAAAGCGCTCCGATGAGGGCTGCCAAGCGGAGGACTTTTCTGCCTCAGCCTTGCCCCCAGTTAGGCGCCCGACGTATTGCCTGACTAAAACTCCCGGTGCCGAGTTGCCGCTGCCTCCTTGCCCTGCCGTTCGCTTCCGGATAACGGGGCCAAAAGGTCGCTTTCTCCGTTGAACGAAAGGAGGCCCATAGAGGAGGAGGCGAAGTGCCTGGTTTTCCAGGCAGGCGGCCCGTGGGCAGCCTGCGGAGTTCGGGGGCGGGAGTGAAAGGGGTCCTTTGGCGCAGGACCCGCTCCTTGTCACGTCTAGTCCCGGCGCTTGAGTCCAAACCTTCCGTGTCCGCCGCGGGAGTTCGAGTAGAACAGACCTAAGGTGAGATGGAGCGTGCGTTTGGCTTTCCGTCTGGCCTTTCCCCGCAGCGACAGCCGCAGTTCCTTTCCGATCTCCTGCGCCAGTGCCCGCGGCCACCTCCCTTCCCCCCGGGGAGTGGAGTTCCAGGGAGCGGGAAGAGGCCCCGTCGGACAGGGTCTCCAGGACCAATGCACTTAGAGTGGTAACATGGACAAACCTTATGTGTGTAGCTCTGAGCAGCAGTCTCACCGTGTCTTTTAATTTATCACCTCAAGTTAACGAACTGTTTGTGTGTGTG
The DNA here is from genome assembly GCF_037043125.1 of Eumetopias jubatus. Lineage (NCBI taxonomy): Eukaryota > Metazoa > Chordata > Mammalia > Carnivora > Otariidae > Eumetopias > Eumetopias jubatus. The sequence continues at coordinate 21,476,240 of NW_028274815.1, forward strand.
TCGGCATAAAGCGCTAGGCTGTATTGCCCCGTGTGTTTTTGTTTCACCCGTTTTGCTTGTGTGGGAAGTTGGGATGACCCCATTCCTGCTACCGGGCTGGGACTCGGTCACGTGACCCTTTCGGGCCTGGCGTGTGGGAGGAGTCGAGATACTTGGAGACTTAATGTTCCCGAGGATTTTTTAATCTGGAAGGGATCTGCCGATCATCTGGTCGTTCATCCCTTTCACTTTATAGGTGAAGCCCATGAATCAGCGTGAGTGGGCTTATCTGTGGCCACAAGGTGGTGGAAATAGGACTAGAGCCTACGTCTATTAACTTCTAATCACGAGCTCTGCATTGCATAATAGCTGGTTTTGTGTTGATGAGAGGGGGGAGGGTCAGAGGGAGAAGCGGACTTTATTTATGAGAGAGAGAGAACGTGAGCATGGGGGCAGAGGGAGAGGGAGAAAGCAGTCTCCATGGGGAGCTCCTGGGATCATGACCTGAACCTAAGGCAGACGCTTAACTGAGCCACCCAGGTGCCCCTCCCTTTTGCTTTCATTACTTGCCCAGCCCCTTCTTCCTTTCCCTTACTCCCAGGTGCCCGCAACTTTATGCATCTTTCCATAGTTCCACAAACAACTCCAGCCTACTCTGCTCCAGTTTCCATGCTTCTTAAATCCTTGAGTCAAAAAGGTCTATTTCCTAAAGCTTAGAGCAAATAACAATAAAGGTCAACCCTCCCATAGGGTAGTTTGCTTAGTCTTTCTTTTGAAACGTATTTTTAATCAATTATTGAACTAATAATATTAATTTTCAGAAACTACAGAGAAAATAAATACACCTGTAGTTCCACCACCCAGAGATAACTACTATTAACATTTTGCTTAAAAAAACAACATAAACCAAAACTATGTATTTTTCTGGACATTTTTTATGCACTTGTATATTCTTATATATTTAAATATTAATATATGTAGATTTTAAATGAGACTAGAGTTATACTGTGCATGAAAAATAAAATGTTCGGGGCTCCTGGGTGGCTCAGCAGTTAAGCGTCTGCCTTCGGCTCAGGTTATAATCCCAGAGTCCTGGGATTGAGCCCCGCGTTGGGCTCCTTGCTCAGTGGGAGGCTTGCTTGTGTTCCCGCTCTCGCTGTGTCTCTCTCTGTCAAATAAATAAAATCTACAAAATTTTTTTGAGAAGATAGAAGAATATAAAATGAAAGCTCTTTATTCCTTCCATATATAGACTCTTAGCTTTATGGACTTTGTTTTTCTTTCTGTCATAAAAATGGTGTCTTATTGTACATATTGTTCTGCAGTTTCTTTTTTCATTTAATATATATTGTGGACATCTTTCTGTGTTAGTATATACATGTATATCATGTTTTTTATTTTTCTTTCCAAACTGCTGCAGTGTTCCATGGTATGTTTGTACAATAATTTATTTCCTACCGATGGGCATTTAGATTAGTTCCAGTGTCCAGTGTGCTACAGTGAACATCTTGAATATTTCTATAGGCCAGAGATCTATGTATGCTACACGTACATCTTGAGTATTTCTATAGGTTAAAGAACAATTATAGGAATTATTGGGCTTAGAAATTCACAATTTAAATTTTGTTAGATAATTAAAAATTGCCTTCCAAAACCTTAGCAGTTTATGCTTTTATCAACTGTATATGGAAGTGCCTAAATCCATTCTTACTAGAATTATGTGTTAACAGTGTTAATTTTTTGCCAATTTTACAACCCCACAATGATACCTTGTTTTAATTTAAAAAATATTTTTATTGTTAGGTTGAACATTTAAAATTTTGTTTGACATTTTTATTTCTGTGAATTACTCTTTTGCTTTTTTTCCTTTAGTCATGTATCAGTAAGGAACCTTTCAGCTGCAGATAACAAAATTCAACTCAAATTGTCTTATTCAAGGGGTTTATTGTCTAACAACTGGAAAGCACAAAGGGAGGATGGGTTTTGGATATGATTCAATTAGGGCTCTGGTTTCCTTTTCGGAAATTCTCGGCTCTGTCCTCTTTTGGGATCGATCAGCTCTGTTCTTAGGCTAGCTTTTTTTTTCATGTTTGCAAACTGTGGTAGCTGTGCCAAGCCTCAGAAGGAAAGATTTATGTTCCAGAATTCCAGGCAGAATACTGACTGGAATGTAAGACTGACTAAATTATTATCCCTAAATCAAGTCAGTATCATTCACCATTGTTTTAGGCCTTGGTTACCTGAACCAATGATCTTGGCAAAGAGAATGAAATTATTCTGATTGGTTTAAACCCTGGAGTTGGGCTGGATTCAATCCCCTGTAAACTACATATTGTAATTGCATAATGGAGTCAAATGGATATTTGGGTGAAAACCACAGATTCCATTATAGATTCTCTTTTTTCTATAATTTGTAATAGTTCTTTATGGGTTATGGATATTAACCCTTTGTTTTATGTGTTACAAATATTCTCTCTGAATCTATATATATATAAAATTAGATTAATCACATCTGGAATTGATTTGTACCTGTATGAGTTATGGACCTAAAGTTTTTTCCAGATGATTAGCCATTTCCCCAACAAATTCAGTGAATAATTCATCTTTTTCCCCACTTATTTGAAATGTTATCTTTTTTTTTGAAACAGAGGGAGAGAATTTTTTTTTTAAAGATTTATTTATTTTAGAGAGAGGGACAGTGGAAGGGGCAGAGAGAGAGTCCTAAGCAGACTCCACCCTGAGTGTGGAGTCCATCCTGTCTCAGGACCCTGAGATCATGACTGGAGCCAAAACCAAGAGTCAGATGCTTAACAGACTATGCCACCCAGGCTCCCTTACTTAAGGGAATTTGTATCTAAGACTGGTGTGGCATCATGTGTAGCTTCTGCAAACAGGGGTGCTTATCTCATGGGCCTGTTTGTGTCTCCCTGGCTAGAGTCTTTTGAATATCCCTAGGCTGGTGAGCCTAGAGTTTGGATTCCTTCATCTCTTTTCAAACCACATATTTGGAAAAATGTGATTTTTTTTTTTTTTTGAAGTCATAGGGCATCCTCTTTTCAGTCTGTAAAGACCCAAGAGAAGTTAAACAAGGCTTTTATATTACCTATTTTTTTTTTAAGATTCCATTCATTTTTTTGGGAGAGAGTGAGAGGGAGAAGCAACTCCCTGCTGAGCAGAGAGCTGAGGTGGAGCTTGATCCCATGACCCTGAGATCACGAACTGAACCGAAAGCAGACGCCCAACCCACTGAGCCACCCAGGCGCCCCTTATATTATCTATCTTTTTAAGGCTTTTATATTATCTGTTATATTTGTGTAACAAATTACCCCAAAATTTAGCAGATCAAAACAATAAAAATGTATTATATCATTCAGCTTCTGGGGGTGACTTAGCTGGGTTGTTCTGACTTTATTTCTCATAAGGTTGCAGTCAGAATGTTGGCCAGGGCAGTCATCATCTGAGACCTTGCCTGTGCTTGAGGATCCACTTCCAAGTTCAGGTGGCTGTTAGCATGAGGTGGTAGTTCCTCACCATGTGAGTCACTTCATAGGGCTGTTCAAGATGTGCCAGCTGGCTTCCCCCAGAATGAGTGCGTGATTGGAGAGAAAGAACAAGAGCAAAGCTGCAGTATTATTCCTTATACCTTAATCTCAGAAGTGACATACCATCACTTCTGATATATTCTTTTTTTTTTTTTTAAGATTTTATTTATTTGAGTGAGAAGAGAGAGCACGCACAGAGGGAGAGTGAGAGGGAAAAGCAGACTCCCGCTGAGCAGACAGCCCAGTGTGGGGCTTGATCACAGGACCCTGAGACCATGACCTGAGCCGAAGGCAGACGCTTAACCAGCTGAGCCACCCAGGCACCCCTATTCTTTTGTTTACACAGACTAACTGTGGCACATTGTTGGGGGTGACTATACAAGGGTATAAATATAAATAAATAAAGGTGGAGATTATTGGGAGCCATCTTGGAGGCTGGCTACCACCGCCTTCATAGGCAAATTTCACCAGCTTATTCTTACCTTTTTTTTTTTTTAAGTTAAAACGTATCTCAATATTGAGAAACTATAAAAGATGGACAATGACCAGTCTTCCTTACACCCCGTCCTCTAGTTACTCAGTTTCCTTTCTTTTTAATGTCTTATTTCTACCTCAGGGATATTTTATATAGATACAAGGAAATATATATATCATTTTTCTTCTTTTTGACATGAACAGTAGTAGCTGTACGCAATTTTACACCTAGCTTTTTTCACTTAATACAGGTTAACAGTGGTCCCATATTGGTATATAACCATTTCCTATCTTTCATAGCTGCATAATACTTCTTTGGGTGGTTGTAGTGTGGTTTACTTAATCAATTCCCTATTTTTGGTTCTTCTGGTATTTTACAAACAGTGGTGACATGCATGTCCCATGTGCGTTAGTAACATCCTGGAAGTAGAAGTGGAATTGCTGGATCAATGCAGTTACAGTTTTGACAGTTAATTGGCAAATTGCCCTCCATAGGGATTGCCCCAGGTTGGCCTCTCAGCAGCAGTATCTTTGTGCATACTCCTAGCACACAGAATATGTCAAACCTTCCAGTCTTTGCCAGTGTCAGGGGTCAAATATTGTATCTCTGTGTGTGGTTTCTATTTACATTTCTTTTAGGAATGCGATTGAACTTCTTTTCATATATCTAAGAGCCATATGTTATTTCCATTTCTGTGAATGGTGTGTTCATGTCCTTTGCCCATTTTTTTTCTTACTGATCTGTAGGAATTTTTTAAGAATTTAGGGGAGCAGCTAATATATTTTAAATCTTTTTTAATATGTAGGGTTTGAATATTTTTTAAATTATTTTGAAACAGTAGCAAACTTTTTAAAAAGTAGCAAGTGAGGGGGGCCTGGGTGGCTCAATCAGTTAAGCAACCAACTCTTGGTTTCAGCTCAGGTCATGATCTTGGGATTGTGAGATTGAGCCCCCCATCAGGCTCTGTGCTCAGTGCAGAGTCTGTTTCAGATTTTCTCTCCCACTCCCTCTCCCTTCAGCTCACACCCTTTCTCTCTCTTAAATAAAATCTTAAAAAAAAAAAAAATAGCAAGTGCAATACACAAACATTTTTTTCTTAGAGCATTTGGAAGTAAGTTGCTAACAGGACACTACACCACCCCTGAATGCTCTACTGTAGTTCACCCACATATGAACATGCACAAGGCACTAATCACAATACAGCTTTCAAAGTCAGCAAATTAACATTGGTGGCTTCATGGTCATGTCCAGCAACCTCTCGACTCCTTTGGCCCTAGAGAAGGACATAAACTCTGGAGCTAGACTGCCTGGCTTCAGATCCCAACTCTCTGCCTCTTATTAGCTGTGGCTCTTTGGGCAAGTCACTCAATCCCTGTATGCTTCAGTTTTCTCATCTTTTATAAAGAGTGTAATGATAATGCTTAAAATTGTCATTTGCATGCTATGAAAGCCATGTCAGTGTAGCTCTGAGAATATTATTAGAGGAAGGATAGTTGGTAATACATTAAATTTTACAGTACTTTATAGTTACCATGGATAAGATTATCAGAGATCATAGACTATTAAGCCACAAATTGTTCAAATAAACCAGGATATATTTTTGTTCTCTTTTCAGATTTCAGAATGACTTCCATCTTGACTTACACGTTTAAAAATCTTCCCAGTACATCAAAATGGGCCCTCCAATGTAAGTTTAATTTCTTTTTTTAAGATGAAATTTAGATTTATAAGCATCTTACACAGGCATTGAGTTGTACTGCTTTTTGTAAACAATTTATTTTATCTTCTAGCTCTAAGACCTCTGAGCTGTTCCTCCCAGCTACGAGCTGCCCCAGGTACAGTAATTTATAAAATAAACATTTCTGGTTTAAATGTTGGATTCTAGATCTGTGAATTCTGAATAAAAACCAAGACTAATTTGCAAAGTCTTCCTTTTTTATGAGCAACAGGAACATCATTATTGCCTTCAAATTAAAACAATATGGGGCTAACCAGTCATGATGTTGCATGGTGTAGGGTTGACAGGAGGCTGCTGCTGGAGTCATGGCGGGTCCATGAACCCTGCTGGTCAGTTTACTCGTCTGTCAGGCCAGGAGATGACCGTACAGACATTCTTGAGGCAAAGTCAGATTTTTAAATTTGTAATCACTGATAGCCTTCTCTGTTAATGAACATATACAAGAGGACCCATTCCTGAAACATGGGTGACTGGGGAACTAGTAAATAAAAGAATGTTGTTGGGAACACCTGGGTGGCTCTGTCAGTTAAGCCTCTGCCTTCGGCTCACTTGGTCACTTTACTTCCCTGTGCTTTAATTTCTTTGTCTAAAAAAGAATAATAATTCTAGGCTTGTTAGCCTCAAGTTATGAAGATATCTCAAAGTACTTTGAAAACTAAACCCAATATGAGTGTAAGATGATATTTTTATATTTTACATAGATTGTCAGAGGTCTATTGCCTAATTCCACCTAGCTTAGTTTCATGTTGTCATGTAACAATTATATTTCTTCTAGCCTCTAAATTCTAGCTAGAAAATGGATTTGTCTTAGCTTCATGCAGAATAATTCCTTTTTGTCTCATTTACCTTTTCCCTGATTCAAATGTTTGCCTGCATGCTTTTGCTTTGCAGTCACACAAATGGACCTGATTCTTGACAACTGGGAGGTCAAACTGAATACCAACAGAGGGAAAGCATTTATCTGGCACTTAGAGCATTTTCCTTTATACCATTCTTTAACTGTTTTTCTGTTTCTGTCTCAACTATATTGCAAGCCCTTGTGAGACTGGAGCCTTTTTACATCCCTGGTGTCTAACAGTGAATTGTGTTGGCACTGCTGAAGATCATGTACAAGAAAGCATGTGATAAGACAAAGGAACGTGACCAACTGATTGGTGGAGAGGGAGCAGGCTTATGCTGAACAGGTTTTAGGTTGCAGTAATTTTGTAACATATTTCTCTTGAAGCTCATGTGAATGTCCCTGCTTGACAGAACTCTTAGGATAAAGGATTTAGAGGAATACAGAATTTATTGATGTTTCAGTCTTTAGATGGACTTAAGTGTCTGATGGAAATTTTGACCGATTCAGTGGTTATATCTCTATTAATTATATATCTATGTACGCACACAAACACATATACCCCCACTGGGAGAATACATGACACATATTTTATCTGCTTTGACTCTTAATTGTATGTGTAAAATACAGAATGTGTATCAGCCATAGAATCCTAGGTTTTGGAGTTGGGAGGAGGTCATCTAGTCCAGCAAATAATAAAGTTTTGGCAGAGCAGGGACTAGAACCCAGATATTTTAACTCCCAACTCAGATTCTTACAATACATTGCTATTGGGTGCCCATATGCTGTGGAATACATAAAAAGGAGCCTTGGAGAAAATTCTGATGTGGGTAGGAGCCAGTGTGCACAAGAAACAGAATGAGAGTCCTTTGGGTGACTGATCAGTACATAATGAATAATGAATATTATTTTTAAATGTGGCTTGTAGCATTAGTTTAATTACTTTATGATATGCTAAATTGTTTAACAAATATTTTTAAATGTGGCTTGTAGCATTAATTTAATTACTTTATAATATGCTAAATTGTTTAGAATAGCCAATTTTTGCCCCAGAGGTTGCCACAGAAGTTCAGAGGCGGGAGCTACAGGTAACCAGAGTTATCAGAGAAGCCTTTACTAGGAGCTGGGATGTGAACTAGGCCTTGCAGGATGAGTAAGAATTAGGTTGGCAGAAGAGGCCCCTCAGATGGGAGGGTACATGAAAAAGGCAGCGACGTTGAAATGAGCAGATGAGCAGTGTGAGGGGCTGGGGGCTTGCTCATCTTATTACGTGTTGAGAAGGGGGAAATTCTTTGGGATGGTTAAGGTGGAGCCTAGTAAGCAGGGAATTCATTAGAAGAGTCAGGAATTTGAATTTTATCTGTAAGTGTATAAAAGGGAAATGAGGTCAGTGGAATGACATGATGGCATGTCATCTGACTTCCCCTTACTGCTTTATTCCCTCCAAGGTCAGTCACGAGTAATCTGCAGAATCTTTTAATTCCGTGGCCTCTTTGCATCCTCATTCTCTGTGAGGATTGAAGCATTTCACCACCTTGTGCTCCTTGATACCCTCCTTCTTTTGCTTGTCATGCACTGTTCTCTCCCCTCAGGTTTACCTCCTGGCCTGCATATTCTCTCTGCCTCTGGAATTAAAGCCAAGTGTCTTGAATTGTGAGCAGTGAACCCACTCATGTGGAGGATGAGAGGGCTGGAGTGTACCACAGCTGGGGAGGCGTTAGGAACCAAGCAGCCCTAGGGGCCGGCTACTCTTGTCTTTCTCGTGGGCAGATAGTATGTCGCTTTCCTGGCTTTGCTGCTTCTCTCTCTATGTCCTTCACTCTTTCTGCTGGCCGCTTTGTGCACTCAAGCTTTTTGCTGCCCCATAACTGGCTTACAAGTAACCTTAGTTTACCAGTACCCTGGTTTTTCCTCATGGCATCCTTTCAGCTTCAGCTCATTAGCGTTTTTCTTGATGCTGCTTTGTGTAGATTCCTAAGACAGAGAATCCCACTGGCAGAGCATATCACGTATAGGTAGATGACACGGGTTACTGGTTGGCCATGCTATGGGTTGACTTTTGTGGTCCAGTATGTACCTAGAATCTGATGAGCTTTGGCTGTGGGCTTAGGGACGTGGTGTCTGTGGCTGCCCCTTTGGCAGGGACTCTGAGCAGGGCCGCTGCCTTTAGCGGGGGCAGTGGGTGAGCGGGCACTATAAAATCTCTGTTTTTCTTCTTCATTCTAAACTGCAACTATCTCCTCGCTCCCTTGTCTGTACCTCCCTTCTCTTCAGAGCTTTACCTGTCCAATGGACATACCTACCTGGGTATCTCTCCGTCACTTCAAAGTTAGCATATTTGTAAGTGAAGTCCTCTTTCTTCCCAGACTAGTTCTTACTCTGTGTAGAATGGTTAGGTTTTCTTAATCTCTAAAGCTGCCTTTATAATCTTGTTTTTCTTCCTTTCCATATCTGGTTGGTCACCAGGGTACCGCGTCTTCCTTTATAAAATCCCTTGTATTGGTCCGCTCCTTTCCATTCACACATTGATGCTACCTTTATCCTGGCTTTTAGCACCACATGCTTGGGTTTGCCACAGCCTCCTTGCTTATCCTCCTGAGCCTTTATGTTCTTCACCAGAACATCTCCATTACAGCTGCCAGGGAAATCTTTGTATCCCATTTTGTCATGACTCCTGTCTTTTTTTTTTTATTATTTTTTATTGTTATGTTAATCACCATACATTACATCATTAGTTTGTGATGTAGTGTTCCATGATTCATTGTTTGTGCATAACACCCAGTGCTCCATGCAGAACGTGCCCTCTTTAATACGCATCCCCAGGCTAACCCATCCTCCCACCCCCCTCCCCTCTAGAACCCTCAGTTTGTTTTTCAGAGTCCATAGTCTCCTGGTTCGTCTCCCCCTCTGATTTCCCCCCCTTCATTCTTCCCCTCCTGTTGTCTTCTTCTTTTTTTTTTCTTAACATATATTGCATTATTTGTTTCAGAGGTACAGATCTGTGATTCAACAGTCTTGCACAGTTCACAGCACTCACCATAGCACATACCCTACCCAATGTCTATCACCCAGCCACCCCATCCCTCCCACTCCAGCAACCCTCAGTTTGTTTCCTGAGATTAAGAATTCCTCATATCAGTGAGGTCATATGATACATGTCTTTCTCTGATTGACATTTCACTCAGCATAACACCCTCCAGTTCCATCCACGTCGTTGCAAATGGCAAGATCTCATTCCTTTTGATGGCTGCATAATATTCCATTGTGTGTATATACCACATCTTTTTAAATTTTTTATTATGTTAATCATATATTACATAATTTGTTTTGGTGTAGTGTTCCATGATTCATTGTTTGTTCATAACACCCAGTGCTCCATGCAGAACGTGCCCTCTTTAATACCCATCACCAGGCTAACCCATCCCCCCACCCTCCTCCCCTCTAGAAACCTCAGTTTGTTTTTCAGAGTCCATCATCTCTCCTGGTTCGTCTCCCCCTCTGACTTACTCCCCTTCATTCTTCCTCTCCTGCTATCTTCTTCTTTTTCTTTTTTCTTAAAATATTGCGTTATTTGTTTCAGATCTGTGATTCAACAGTCTTACACAATTCACAGCGCTCACCGTAGCACATATCTTCCCCAGTGTCTATCACCCAGCCACCCCATCCCTCCCACCCCCGACCACTCCAGCAACCCTCAGTTTGTTCCTGAGATTAAGAATTCCTCATATCAGTGAGGTCATATGATACATGTCTTTGTCTGATTGACTTATTTCACTCAGCATAACACCCTCCAGTTCCATCCACGTCGTTGCAAATGGCAAGATCTCATTCCTTTTGATGGCTGCATAATATTCCATTGTGTATATATACCACATCTTCTTTATCCATTCATCTATGACACCTACCTTTGACTGTTACTTTCTTCAAGTCGATTGGGGATATTTATCATAAATAGTTCTTTATGATACTAGTAGGTGTGGTAAGGTCAGAAAAGTATACACAAGTTGTGCATGTACCTGCATTAAAAGAAAAAAGTTTGAAAGTATATACACCAAATTAACAGTATCTAACCCAAAGGAAATAATATGGCAGGGGAGGACATCAAGAGAGAACTTTAGTTTTTACTCTCCATGTTTTAGTATTTTTTTTTGCCACAAGCATATATTCATGTTTTTTAAATTAAAAAATTGAGAAAGTTTGTTCTTTTTTTATTGAAGTATAATTAACACACAGTGTTATTAGTTTCAGATGTACAATGTAATGATTCAACAGTTCTGTACGTTACTGAGTGCTCATCAAGATAAGTGTACTCTTAATCCCTTTCACCTGTTTCACCCCGCCCCATATCCCCTTGGCAACCACTAGTTTGTTCTCTTTAAGAGTCTGGGTTTTCTTGTCTCTTTTTTTTTCGTTGTTCATTTGTTTTGTTTCTTAAATTCCACATATGAGTGAAATCACATGGTATTTGTCTTTCTCTGACTTATTTCACTTAGTATTATACCCTCTAGGTTCATGTTGCAGATGCCAAGATCTCATTTTTTTAATACTCCATTGTGTGTGTGTGTGTGTGTGTGTGTGTGTGTGTGTGTGTGTGTGTATACACACATCTCTATTCATTCATCTATGGGTGGGCACTTGGGTTGCTTCCATATCTTGGCTATTGTAAACACTGCTACAATGAGCATAGGGGTGCATGTTATTTATTTGAATTAGTATTTTCATATTCTTTGGGTAAATATCCAGTAGTGGAATTACTAGATTGTTATGGTATTTTCTGTTTTTTTAATTTTTTGAGGAACCTCCATACTGTCCTCCACAGTGGCTGCACCAATTTGCATTTCCCCCAACAGTGCATAAAGGCTCCTTTTTCTCCACATCCTTTTCAATACTTATTATTTCTTATCTTTTCGATTTTAGCCATTCTTATTGGTATAAGGTGAAATCACATTGTAGTTTTGATTTGCATTTGCCTGTTGATCAGTGGTGTTAGGCATCTCTTCATGTGTCTATTGGCCATTTGTATGTCTTCTTTGGAAAAATGTTCAGGTTCTCTGCCCATTTTTAATCAGATTATTTGGGGGTTTTTTGGTGTTGAGTTGTATAAGTTCTTTATATATTTTGCTTTTTTTTTTTTTTTTTTTGAGAGAGAGTGTAAGTAGAGGGAAGGGGCAAAGGGAGAGGGAAAGACAATCTGAAGCCGACTCCACACTGAACGGGAGGAGCCCAACTTTGGGCTCAATCTCACGACCCCAGGATCATGACCTGAGCTAAAACCAAGCCCCTGCCTTTTTTGTTTTGTTGATGGTTTCCTTTGCTGTGTAAAAGCTTTTTATTTTGATGTAGCCCCATTAGTTTATTTTTGCTTTTGTTTCCCTTGCCTCGGGAGGCATATCTAGAAAGATCCTGGTGTAGCTAATGTTAGAGAAATGACTGCCTTTGCTATCTTCTAGGAGCTTTATGGTTTCAGGTCTCACATTTAGATCTTACAGCCCATTTTGAGTTTATTTTTGTGTATGCTGGAAGAAAGTGGTCCTGTTTCATTCTTTTACATTTAACTGTCCAGTTTTCCCAGCACCATTTGTTGAAGAGAAGATTTTTCCCCGTTGTATATTCTTGCCTCTGTTGTCATAGATTAATTGACCATATAAATGTGGGTTTATTTCTGAGCTCTCTATTCTGTTCCATTGAGCTGAGTCTATTTTTGTGCCAGTCCAATACTGGCACAAAGGTTGCTCTTTTCATGTTAGAAAGTAGACAAATTGAGCCAAACAGAATCAGGAAGCATTCTAGGTTTTTGCAGAATAGCAAGAGTCACCAACCAGATGGCCTTTGTTTCTATGTAATAAGGCGAGAATACTAAGCTGTGTGAAGAGTAAATACCAGCTATTGGGATTTCTTCTTCTTTTTTTAAGATTTATTTTTTAAAGATTTTGTTTATCTATTTGACAGAGTGAGAGAGCGCGCGTGCTCGAGAGAGAGAGAGAGAGAGAGAGAGAGAGAGAGTGCGCGTGCGCGAGCAAGCGCACATGCACAAGCAGGGGGAGCAGCAGAGGGAGAGGGAGAAGCAGGCTCCCCACTGAGGAGGGAGCAGGATGTGGGGCTCCTGGGATCATGACCTGAGCCGAAGGCAGAAGCTTAATCGACTGAACCACCCAGGTGCCCCAGATTTTTATTTTTTTAAGTATTCTCTACACCCAACCTGGGGTTCGAAGTTATAACCCAGAGATCAAGATTCGCATGCTCTGCTGACCGAGCCAGCCAGGTGCCCTTTGACTTCTAATATTAAGGACAGATGTGTATCATATTGTTTTCAATGTGATAGATTGTCAAACATTTGATGAAAAGAAACCGTTTTCTTAATAGCATGAACACCCTCATCATTAGGGTATAATCTCTGTATTTACCTTAAATATTGTTTGGAAACTTGTAAATGCTAGTCCATTTCTTAGCATTTTTGTTTGTTTTTTAATTGAAGTGGTTTGGTAAATGGCAAATGCTTCTTGGCCTTGAATGAGGTAATTCTGCTTAGAATGTCTGTCTTTAAAAATGTAAAAAGTCATCTGACTTCATATATTTGAATTAACAGTTCTTTGAACTTTATCTTAAAGCTGCCCAGAACAAATCAAAGAAAACCTTAGCGAAACCCAACATAAGGAATATCGTGGTGGTGGATGGTGTTCGCATTCCGTTTTTGCAGTCAGGCACTTCGTAAGTATGAAATGATTGGCTCTTCTTTTTTTCTTTTTTTCCCCCAGCTTTATTCAGGTATGATTGGCAAATAAAAATTGTATATATTTAGGTTGTACAACATGATTTTTTAGTTTTTATAACCGTGATGATTTAATACAAGTATTCATTGTGAAATAATTACTGCAATTGGATTAATTAACACATCCATCACCCCATGTACTTTATTTGCTTCTTCTTTTAAGATACTTTCAAAAGTGGTCTTTGTAGGGGCGCTTGGGTGGCTCAGGTGGTTAAGCATCTGCCTTTGGCTCAGGTCATGATCTCAGGGTCCTGGGATCAAGCCCCGCATTGGGCTCCCTGCTCGGCAGAGAGTCTGCTTCTCCCTCTCTCTGACCCTTCTCCCTGCTTGGGTGTGCGTGCATTCTCTCTCTCTCTCTCTCTGTCTCAAAAAAAAGAAAGGTGGTCTTTGTAAATGTAACCTAGTAGGTAATACTATTGTTAGTGGACTAATGTACGGATGACATTTTTATGAAATTAATATAGAATAAGTCAAGCCAGTGGTAAAATAATATGGCAAAATTTGTTTTTCATCTTTTCTCATGAACAAGCCTAGTGTAGTTTCAGATTGAACCAGCCCTATTTTGAAAATCTAGTGTGTGTCTAGATACCTTGGTTCCAGCAGAGATATGCTTTCCTTGTCTGGAGATACGTACATTGTTTCTGTGCTTCTTCAGAAGTTTGAATACTGAGTCAGTGGGCCCACAGGTATTTACAAGGGCCTTTAATTCATTGCTCTGGCTTCCTGGAAATTATCAGAATTGCTGTTGATAGGCTGGTCCAAATCCCAGCATGACACAACCCCAAGTAAATGGAACCAGATGATCCTAGATGCATACAAAAATTTTCCAGAACCGAAATGCTGTTCTCCATAGACTTTTCTTCTCCTTTTCGGTCCCCAAGTGAGGCCCAGTCTGTCCAAAAGCTGATAATAGACTTTGGTAACTAGGTTCAAACTAAATGAAACAGTAGTTCTATTCTGTTCAGGTTGTTTTGATGTTTGCATTTTGAACAAGCAGTCACGAACTTAAAAATGCACTGGGGAATGTTAGGCATCTGCTAAAAATAGTGAGCCCTGTCATTATGTACTAATATAGAAAGATCTTGAAGATTGTTAAGAGTAAAGAGCATGGTGCAGAGCAGTGTGTATAGTGCCATTGTGGAAGATACATGCATATAAATGTACACACACATACACAAATGTTCTTTTAAAACATCTGGTATAGAATCTAGAGAGCATTTTCTTATAGAAGTAATGCTGTAAGCGGTGGTTACAGAGTGTTACATCATAACCCAAAGAAGAAATATTTGTATGAGTCCAATCTGATATAAATAAATGATTGAATAGATACGAGAGAGAGAACGGACACATCATCTTTACCAAAGAATTTCAGCTAATAAATGTAGAAGAAACGAGGAAAATAAATCACCATTAGAACACCACGGTAGTAATTGCTGCAAGCAAGGTCTATGAATGAATGCTAAAATTAGTGGTTGAGAAATGTTGAGAAACAAGATATTTGTGTAGCCTCAAAACTCTCTCCCCCCAAATATTTACTAATTACTGTGATGCTTTTAACATATGTCCACAAATCCTTTGTTATTCCTTCCACTAAGAAGTGGAGCTTAATTATCCTCCCCTTGAGTGAGGGCAGGACTGGTGACTACTCAAGTTGAGTACAGAAAGGGGACGATAGTGGAGAAAACTGGCAGACTCTGCTTTAACCAAGCGATCAGTGTAACATCACTAGTAATGTCATGCTGCTGTCATGTGCATTCTGATATGAAGCAATGAGAAGGGCACTTCACCTCTGTGGTATTCTTCCCCCAAACCCATGACCCTAGTCTTCAATTGTTAAGGTTACAAAAGACAAGAAAAGGCTAAGAAACTGTCACAGATTGGAGGAAACAGAGGCCTGGCCACTAAATGCATGGATTTGGTCTTGGAACAGACCATTAAGAGGGAATTCATAGAAAAACTGGTGAGACCCAGATAAAGTTAGCAGCTTAGTGAATAGAATTGTGCCAGTGCTGATTTCTTAGTGTGGACTAGTGCATCATAGTGCCATAAGATATTAGCATTAGGGGAAGCCAGGCAGAGGGTATTCAGGAGGTCTGGTTCTATCTTTCCAATTCTGTCGTAAATCTCAAATTACTTCAGAAAGTTTCCTAAAACGTCTAATATATCCTGCATGTCCCTTTGGGCATTACAAAATAAATAATATATTTTAAAAATTAAAGAGAACTTAAAAGGTGGAGTTTATTTTTAAAGAGTATGTAACATAATGTCGTGCTGAACAGTAAGATACTGGGCCACATCTTTCTTAGATTCTTAGCTCAGTAGGAGTTAAGGCCTGCCAGATTGTTAAGGATGACAAATAGTAGTCACACCGTTGATTCATTTGAAATGATGGACTGCCTTTGATAGCAAAATGAAGTGCATTTTGTGGCAGCATGTGTTAGATGTTATCTCTACGGATTTCAAATAGAATGAAAACAGTTTTTATTAAACTTCTAGGCTTTTAGTTCAAGTTGTTTATTTTCTTTCCCCAGGTATAAGGACCTGATGCCACATGATTTGGCTAGAGCAGCACTTTCGTAAGTAAATGCGGTTTTATTTTAGTTCTTAGTTCATTAAAAGCACTTTCTCTACTTTTTACATGTGAAACAACATGTTTAATAGAATTTCCATATCTAGGATATGTTAGCTTTTGTGTGGTAAGAAACAAATACTTACTGGCCTTTTCAAGATTTATTTATGTTTCCTTTCGGCCATAGGTGCAGTACAAGCAAGCAGCTGGTAGGTGTCAGAAATGTTTATTTTGCGGGCTTGACAGTCTCTTGGCATGACAGTGTTCTTTAAGGAATGCTGTACTAGGTAGCCAGTATGACTGATCAGAGTAAATATAATATATATAGCTGATGATTGTTTTAGACCGTTAATATTTATCTAGAAAGAAGCCTAGAATGAGACCCGAAGATTCATGTGTAAAGCAAGTAAGAATATAAAATTAGATGTGGTTACATGAGATTGAGATGGATGAGTAATTTGAGGAGAGTCATAATATGTGGCTGTTTCTGCGGTGAGAATAGCATGTAAAGCATTATCTCCTTCATTTTTTATTGATGCCTTGCCTCTGTCTCTTCAGCCAGCCACAGGTCTTTTTTAGTTTGAAAAAAACCTTTCAGTTGACCTTTCTGCTCATCTGGTTTTTTTTCTTCTCTTCCTGCCAGACTTTAGGAAAGCAGCAATTGCTTCTCTTTTCTTCTAACCATCTCCTTAATCTCATAATAATTACTTCCATTCCTACATTTCTTTGGTAACCGTACTTTGGAAACTTCTCTTCGAAACGGCTTTGTGGTCACTAAATGCACGAATCTTTTCCCTGGCATGGGTTGACCTTTCTAGCATTGACCTTTCAGCTGTACTTGACCCTGTCTTCCTTTGATTTCTTCATATTATGTCTTTATGATTTTCCTTCCCTTTTCTGAATGACTCTTCTCTACTTTTTAAAAAACTGAATCTCTTCCTCTTTCTCAAAATTATTTGGCAAATTTTAATTATTACAGCATTGCATTTCTTTGTATGCATGCTTTTCCTTAAAAAAAATCTCATCTACTTAATATTTAATTTTTTATGTGGAGGACTCCCCAAGTCTCTGCATTTGACCTCTTTTCTTAGACACTTCAAGTATAGCATATCAAAAATAAAAAGTATCAGGGCTCCTGGCTGGCTCAGTTGGTGGAACATGCAACTTTTGATCTCAGGGTTGTGAGTCCAAGCCCCATATTGGGTGTGGAGCCTATTCAAAAAAATAAATAAAAATTATCTTTTCCCTAAAGCCAGGTTGTTTTCGTATTTCTGATTATGATCCCAGACTGGTGCTTTGCAAGTTTTTCCACAACTTTTTGTTTTAAAAACTTGTCAAATGTACAATAAAATTGAAAGAATAATACAGTGAAAACCTAAATACCTACTACTGAGATTTAATCATTGTTAACCGTTTTGCCATATTTGTTGTATCTGTGTGGTTTGAAGCATTTGACAGTAAGTTGCAGACATCTTGAAACTTCAGCCTGAAATACTTCAGTGTTTATTTCCTAAGAATAAGGATCTTCTTGGGGCGCCTGGGGGCTCAGTCGTTAAGTGTCTGCCTTCAGCTCAGGTCATGGTCCCAGGGTCCTGGGATCGAGCCCCGCATCGGGCTCCCTGCTCCGCGGGAAGCCTGCTTCTCCCTCTCCCACTCCCCCTGCTTGTGTTCCCTCTCTTGCTGTGTCTCTGTCTGTCAAATAAATAAATAAATCTTCAAAAAAAAAAAAAGAAAAGAATAAGGATCTTCTCTGCTATCTGGGATGTCATTACTGTGGCTAAAACAGTAATGATGATTCCATTACTTCTGATGTTCAGTTCATAGCCAGATCCCCCCTAATTGTTCCAAGAATGTCTTTTCTTTCAGTAGTTTTTTCCCCCCATCACGACCCAGTCGAGGTTCACATTACAAATGGATACGACTCTTTAGTCTCTTTGATTTAGAATGTTTTCTTTCAGCTCCCCCCCCCACCTCTTCCCCAGCCCACCTGACAATGACTTTTTGAAAACTCCAGGCCACCTGTCCCATAAGAATGTCCCGTATTCTGGATATTTCTTCTTGGTGATAATTTAACTTCCCTTTTGAATTTCCTGTAAACTGGAAATTAGTTCTAGAGAGTTGATTAGATTCAGGTTAAACATATTTTGGTAAGAATGCTTTATGGGTAAAGCACATGGTGTTCTGTCATGTCAGGAGGCACATGATACATGGTGCTAAATCTAACCACTCAGTCATGGTGGTCAGACTGCCAGTCTTTTGGTTATAAAGGTACATTTTTTTTTTGCAATTAATAAGTAATCTGTAAAGTGATGTGGTAGCACCATGTTCCCCATCAATCTTTTACCAAGTGGTTTTAGCATTCACTGATGTTTTTGCCTGGGTCAGTTATTACATTAGAAGTTACAACTTTGTGATTTTTCTAATTCTGTTAACTCCTCCTATATTTATTGGCTAGTATTTTTTTAAAGATTTTATTTATTTATTTGAGAAAGAGAGTGAGCGGGCAGGGGGAGGGACAGAGGAAAGGGGGAAGCAGACTCCCTGCTGAGCAGAGAACCTGACATGGGTCTCAGTCCCAGGACCCTGAGATCATGACCTGAGCCAAAGGCAGATGCTCAACCAACTGAGCCAACCAGGTACCCCTGGCTGGTATTTTTCTATAAAGAGCAGCCTTTTCTTTTTTCTTTTCTTTCTTAGTGATGAAGACGTGAATTTTTGTGTTGTTTGTTTGTTTGTTTTTTAAGATTTTATTTTTAAGTATCTCTACGAGCATGGGTCTCAAACTCACAACCCCGAGATCAAGAGTTGCATGCTCCACCAACAGAACCAATCAAGTGCCCCATTTTACTTATTTTATTATAGCTAAGCTTAGTCATTATTGTTTTTGAAGCTCACACATTTTATCTGTTGGAGCTACTTCAAGTTGTTTCTTTTTTTTAAGTAAGCTCTACACCCAGTGTGGGGTTTGAACTCAGGACCCTGATATCAAGAGTCGCATTATCTACCAACTGAGCCAACCAGGCACCCCCAAGTTGTTATGTCCTTTTTGTTTTTTAGCATATTATTATTTTCTGAGGTATAATTTGCATATAATAAAATGCACAGATTTAAGTGTGTAGTTTGATGAGTTTTGACAAATGTGTATGTTCCTGTTTTTGATATCTATCCCATTAGTTTTTGAGTGCTGTCTTATTTTTGGGACACAAAAAACATCAGTGAGGTTCACTTCGTACTTGCCTTGCCTTAGATCTGGCCTCAGTCATTTTTTTTTTTTTTTTTTTTTTAAACTGTTTCCTGGGTTGCCTGGCTGGCTCAGTTGGTAGAAAATGTGACTCCTGATCTTGAGGTTGTTAGTTCGAGACCCATGTTGGGTGGAGAGATTACTTAAAAATAAAATCTAAATAAATAGGTGATTCCTTTAATGGGAAATAGCATTTAGAAACCAAGTCTGAACTGAAAATAGCATTTCTCTATTAAATACTAAAGTAATACAAATGCGTGAAGCAATTTTACAAAATAGAATAGCATTAGATGTTTTCACTGTTGCACAAGTTAGAACTTGCGCTATCATAAAAACAGAATGCTGTGTATACATTCCGGATTACCACAAATATTTCTGGGTTTCTAACTAAAATGAATACTCAAATTGGTGTTTTAAATGATCTCCCTTTCCTTTAGTGATTGCCTTAAACTCCTGGACTGGAGGAAAATTATGGTCAACTATCAGTGGGCGTTTTTATCAGGCTTCTTTTTCTCATTATTAACCTTTTTTGTCTTTCCCGGTGTCTCCCTCCCTAGTGTCTAGACTCCTTCACTGCCTTAACTTCAGCTGACAGATGATCCCTTCTACTCAAGGAGGTTCATGTATGTTGCCCACGTTGGATTCAGCTGCCTCCCCTTCCATAACTCCCCTATATGTTCCCCAACTGACCAGTATTGACCCATAGGTAGGGACATCTCTATGCCCCTATTCAGGAGGAAGAAGTTACAGAAGATGAAACGTCACACTTTCAACAACCTTAAAGATTTAAGAGTCAAAATTGTTCAGGGGGGAAATGATGAGGGAGCAGAAGGCTAGCTGAAGACAAAGCATTAAGCTGACACCCTGCAAACCCCCTACCCCCGCTCCCCCCCAGTCCTGGGTGGGACATGTGTGACCTTCTTCCAGGAGTCTCCCAACTAGCTTAATGTTAATGCCTTGCTAGAGGGGAAAACAACTTTTGACAATGGCAAGGCCTCTGATATCTTGTTAGGTCCTCTTTAGCATATGAAAATTCTTTTGAAACCTCCCTTTTTCCTTACCTCCCCAACTCCCAAGTAAATAATCAGCCACCCCGCACTACTCCAGTGCAGCCACTACTTTCTGCCCACGGGCACTGTCCCAGTACTTTAATAAAACCACCATTTAGCACCAAAAAAACCACCAAGTCTGAGTTCAAGATGTGCTCATTCTATTCTTACTGGAGACTGGACCGTTATTGCTTTTAGTTTCTATTGGTGGGCAGAGCTAGACAAGTGTGTATACACACACATGCACGCACGCGTAAATCCTGTGTTTATATTGATATTCCAAATTTAAATTTAATATACCTGGTATTTTACTTCAACTCTTTGATTTTATATCTCTCTTTTCTCTTTTGATTGAAACTTAGGTTCCTGCTAACATTACTATGTTTATGTATCTTTTTCCAAATTATTTTTGATTCTTCCTATTTAACTTCTCATTACTAGTTAAACATCACATGTCGACTTTTTACTTATTTATTTATTTTTTAAAAGATTTTATTTATTTATTTTGAGAACGAGAGTGCCCATGTGCGTGAGCAGGGGTAGGGGCAGAAGCAGAGGGAGAGAAAGAATCCCAAGCGGACTCCACGGTGATCGTAGAGCCCGATGCTCGATTTCACGACCCTGAGGTCATGACCTGAGCCAGAATCAAGAGTGGACTTGCAACCGACTGAGCCACCATGGTGCCCCTAAATGTTGACTTTTTAAATCACTTATTCATTCATTTCTTCTTTGATAAGGTGCCACATGCTTGTTGAATTAAGGAAAAGATACAGTCTCTGCTCTTTTAAATTCAAAGTTAACCTTTTAAAAGAAGTACAGTGTTTTATCTGATGACCTATGGCACTATCTTGGTGTGTGAAATGTGTTTTTGCTTTGGACTTATGCTCTCAGGGGTTTGCTGCATCGGACCAATGTCCCAAAGGATGTTGTTGATTATATCATCTTTGGCACAGTTATACAGGAAGTGAAAACTAGCAATGTGGCTAGAGAGGTGAGTAAAACAAACTTTATGTTGTTCAAAGAGATTGATAAGAGAATCAACTTGAATTTCAAGAATTGCTTTATAAAATTAGTAAAATTCATTAAAGCTATATATATATTAAATATTTATTGATTGATTGGCAGGGGGAGGGAGAGGGGCAGAGGGAGGGGGTGCTGAGCAGGGAGCCTGACGTGGGGCTTGATCCCAGGATCCTGAGATCATGACCTGAGCCGAAGGCAGATGCTTAACTGACTGAGCCACCCAGGTACCCCTCATTAAAGCTATATTTGACTTCAAATGTGATTTTACAATTTGAATAACGAATGTTATTTAATATTTAAGAAAGTTACAAATCAATAACTTACAAATCAATAAATTTTATCCTATACTATAAATCAAGTCGATTATTTGAGCTGCTTTGGGATATATGTTCGTTTGTTCTGTTTCTTAGGATAATAGAGATTATGACAAAGTATGGCTAATGTGACTTTTAGTAATGTTATCGTGGCTACTAATTAACTTAAAATTTCAGCATTGTGCAAAGAACTTATTTCGTAACATGGTTTTTGTCGGAGGTAGCCTTGCTTAGTCATTTATTCCCATTGACTAGATGAAACATCGGGTGTTTTTTTTAAACGATTTCACAGGAGTTTACTTTTACCCTAGTTGGCATAGCTCCCGGTACTGTTTATTGGTGGCAACCAAGATAATAACAGACCTTGAAATTTCTGTGACGAATCATACAGGCATTTCATAGTGAACAGTCCAAACACATCTTCTGGGCTTTGTTTCAATTTGAAAGTGATTATTTGGATAAAGTTGACTCCAATGCACATTTCAGTGTGCTAAGCATTTTCTTTATTTCTAGTTTTGTGCCTGCCATATTACTGTGTTTAGTATAGTTGTAGGGGCAACGATTTCTATCACTGTCAGTTAGGAGGAGGGAAAATGAGCAGAACTGAAAGTGGTGGTTCTGCCTCACATTTTTACCTGGCAGTAAATGTTAACATTTCTGAAGGCCTGGCATTCCTTAAGCCCACAGAATCAACTGTATAATGTTAGGGAGGCAGGAAAGAATTAAGAACAGAAAGGGTTTTTTTTCTCCCCGTCCTGATTTTTTTGGTTTTTCTTGGGCTTTCACATTTCTGTGTCAAATATGACAATTTTATGACTGCACCAAGCTGTTCACAATACATTTTCAACTTTTATATTTTGAAAAAAAAAAAGGCTTTTATAAGAGCACTTAAAAAGTAAAAAGTAAATACCGAGGGGCGCCTGGGTGGCTCAGTCTGTTAAGAATCTGCCTTCGGCTCAGGTCCTGCTCCAGGGTCCTGGGATCGAGCCCTGCATCGGGCTCCCTGCTCAGCGGGAAGCCTGCTTCTCCCTCTGCTGCTCCCCCTGCTTGTGCTCGCTCACTCTCTGAAACAAGTAAAATAAATCTTAAAAAAAAAAAATACCGAGTGTTTCAATTTTCTCAGTATTTCTATTCTAATACTTAAAGCCATAATGTTTTTCCCTAAATTTTGTCTGAAAATGTTCTATCTGTACGCGCATCTCAGCTATTAACTGACCAGTGGTATCTTTCCTCTCCCTGCCCTATACTAATAGCAGTTGCATTGCAGTCTGGGTAATTTTTATAGTGGCTGCAAGGAAAGGTGGTGTTGGGGGGTATGTTATGAAGAGGTCTCTCTACAGTTGTAACCTAAAAGCTAATGTGACCACCAGCTAGAGAAATTTTTTTTTTTAAGATTTTATTTATTTATTGGAGAGAGAGAGAGAGAGAGAGAGGGAACACAAGCAGGGGGAGTGGGAGAGAGAGAAGCAGGCTTCCCGCTGAGCAGGGAGCCCGATGCAGGGCTCGATCCCAGGACCCTGGGATCATGACCCGAGCCGAAGGCAGGTGCTTAATGACTGAGCCACCAGGCACCCCTGCCAGAGAACATTAATAATGTTCAAGGAAATCCTAAAGGTTCTGATGCCAAGTTCCCATGAACCTGACTTTACTAAAAGACCTGTTTATTTGTCTGCTCTCCTACTTAACGAAGAGGCATCTTCCTCCTTTTTCCTTAGTGTACTATCCAGAGCCTAGGCTTACCTTGAGAGCTGTTCAAGCTTTAAATAGAAGCATGTGGACAAGGTTCACCAGAAACCACTTCTATTTAAGGCTCTTTCAGTCCTGAGAGCCAGCTGGGGTCAAGGGTGTAACACACGCTAGAAAGGACCTTGTGAGGATTAGGCCATAACGACCTCAGTGCCCTTTCCACTTGCCCCACTGGTGTGTTCTCCTCCTCTGCCCCCTGGAGATTTGCTGCTTTGTTCCTTTTGAATATGGTCTACATTGAGAGGCTGACGTGCCATTGCCAGAGTGTAGTTTCCGGCAAAGTAGGTGGAGCACTTAGTATTGAGCCTACCTAGAAAGACCAGAATAAGGTTATGTTGTATATACACTCCTATGACACACTTGTCTTTCTACAGATGATGGTATATAGGGTGTGTAAGTATAATAGTAAAAATCAGTGAAGAAACATGGAGCCTAGGGCGCCTGGGTGCCTCAGTTGGTTAAGCGTCTGCCTTCGGCTCAGGTCATGATCTCAGGGTCCTGGGATCAGGCCCCGCATCGGGCTCCCTGCTCAATGGGAAGCCTGCTTCTCCCTCTCCCTCTGCCCCTCCCCCTGCGTGTGCTCTCTCTGTCTCTCTCTCAAATAAATAAAATATTTTTTTAAAAAAAAGAAATACAGAGCCTCCTTAATCTAGACTTTAGAAACATGTTTATTTTATCAAGTTACAGGAGATCTTGTATTCTGAGGATAAATAGTTTCAGAAAAGGGCCACTAAAAAAGAATTCCTCTAATGGGAACCCGAATCTCATGGTAAATAGTGGCGGTGGTGGTTGGGGGGGGGGAACAGTGAGAGCATTATTTTTAAAGTGTAACTTTAGTATTATAAAAATATTTTATTATCGTATCTATGCATTATTTCCTTATATGCAAAAAGGGAATCAGACATTGATTTTTTTTTAGCAGCATAATTTCCCCAATTAATAGTACAATGAAGTAATCGATGTCTTCATTTCATGTACGACTCTTACTGTGCCATCGTGCTGGAGGCCATTTTGCAAGGTTAATGGAGCCCCTCAGTGTCTGTCAAGACCCATCAAATTATTCTTTTCTGAAGCACCTGTTAGGTCATCATCCTGGACAGTTTTCTCTTTTTCCAGTTGTTCACCTGAACTCACTCTTATTTGTCAGAGGCTCGCTTGGGGCATAGGCAGTTGTGCACAGTTTCTTCATCAACTTGAACTCCTGTGTATTGGCAAGATTTCCAGTTTGCGTTTGTGTTGGCTCTACCGTGTGCGGAGTAAAGTATGAGACGGTCGCGAAGAGAGACCAGCTGGCAGTGAGAGGAATGAGCAGAGGGCAGGGAGGGATCTGAGTGGGAATTCTGCTTATGAGTGGTCAGTTCTTTAGAAATCACTTTCTGGTTTGACGGCCTGTGCTTTGCCACTAAGCCTTTCGACTAGGAACAGAGATCATGAGGATCCTACTCCACGATATGTTTCATCATTCCTCTGTCAACTGTATTTAACCGATTTACTTTATTTGAAAAATTAAAATCAAATTATATATTGATATTCTTGAAGGCTTGGAGCAAAGCTTGGCTAAGAAATTAGGTGACATAGAAGGGTGTTGTAGCCCATTTACCACACTAGACACTGGCTATCAAGAATTTTGCAGAGTGTTTGTCAGTTAATGGCTAGATGAAAAATGAGTAAGCCATTTCTGTGATGGGCTTAATTTTATTCTAAATATTACTCTAGAATATTAACTTCAAACGGTTTCCTGATTCACCACAGAGAGAAGTGGTGCTCAAAGCATCATTTCCAGGTAGTACTTCCTTTACAAATGACCATTTCATTCATGTATTTCCTGAAGGCTGCCCTCGGAGCTGGCTTCTCTGACAGGACTCCTGCTCACACTGTCACCATGGCCTGCATCTCTGCCAACCAAGCCATGACCACAGGTATGTTTACTTAACAACAGAAGGTACATGTTAATTCTCCTTGATTGTTTTTTAAGATTGATTGATTGATTTTAGAGAGAGAGCACGTGGTGGGTAGGGGCAGAGTGAGAGGGAGAGTGAGTCTCAAGCAGACTGCATGCTGAGCACGGAGCCTGACGCCAGGCCTGATCTCAAGACCCGGAGATCACGACCTGAGCTGAAACCCAAGAGTCGGACACCTAAGTGACTGCGCCACCCAGGTGCCCCACAAAAAAGTACTCTTAACAGAAATAAATGATTGGCAAAGATCTCTAAATTTGTGTCTCTTTTAAAAAATAAGGTCACATTTACCATTTTTGATTTTTTGACAGTAGTTCTCAACCTTTTTCTTTCTCTGCATACCTGAGGGACACAGCCATTCATATAGTTTCTCCATCAGTAATGTGGCTGGCCATGGCAGGGATTATCAGCTAGAAGTTTGTCTCTAGGAGGGTACTTCTGAATTGGAGGCATGAATAATTTATAACCTCCTAGGTTTTAAAGTTAGGTGATGCTAATGTGATACTGCCCCGTGAAGATTGTGGCCCTAGTGATAAATCACTGCTGTAATACTGCTCGCTCTTCTACTTTCTCCCCACACCCGTGGCATTTTTATAATTAGTTACAAATGTCCCTAAGAGACCTTAGCAAAATTGTGGGACATTTTGTAGCATCGGTCCTTATTGTGAAAATTCAGGAAACTTTAAAGAGGTCATGATCGTGTGCTCTCTTAACATGAAGGCCAGCTTGGGCAGCCTACCTCATGAGTGGCAGAGAATGATGCCAAAAGCAGTGATTGGGGGCATTCACTATTCTATGAAGCATGTGACAACTTCTAGATAGAGCAACAGAGTACTTGCCAATGGCCGTAAAGATGAAGGGGGGCTGCCTTCCATCTTCAAAAGGCAGACTTTCTCAAGCTTATAGCAGAAATTCCCATTGTAGGGGAAAAGTTTTTTTCTGAAAACTGAAGCTGGGAGTTTATAAAATCTTGAGAATGTTCTAGTATAGAATATATGTTTGAGAGTTGTTCCAATGGGTATTTCCAGAAGCTCGTGTCCGTATGGCCTGAATGAAACTTGTGTTTCTCTAGTGCATTGAATATAGTTTTGCTCATTGAAAAAAATTATCTTAATCCTTTTGAAAAGATGAGAAGCAGGGCTCCTGGGTAGCTCAGTCGGTTAAGCTTCTGACTCTTGGTTTTGGCTCAGGTCATGATCTTCGGGTTGTGGGATCGAGCCCCATGACAGGCTCTGTGCTCAGCAGGGAGTCTGCTGGAGATTGTCTCTCTCTCTCCTGCCTCCTCTTCTCCTCCCCCTGCTTGCGCTCGCTCACTCTCTCTCTAAAATAACTAAAATCTTTTAAAAAAAGAAAAGATGAAAAGCTTAATTACAGATGTTACATAATGCTGGTAACTGTGATACAGTTTTTTAATGAAGAAGTTTAAATTATCAGTGGTCTGTTAATTTCTGTGAAAGATGTTCATATATGTGTCACCTGTGCCCTGTAGGTATTGGCTTGATCGCTTCTGGGCAGTATGATGTGGTCGTGGCAGGTGGTGTAGAGTTAATGTCTGATGTTCCTATTCGTCATTCAAGGAAAATGAGGAAAATGATGCTTGAGCTCAATAAGGCCAAGACTCTGGGTCAGCGATTGTCTTTAATCTCGAAATTCAGATTGAATTTCCTATCACCTGAGGTAAGATTGTGAACTCTAATTATATTAAAGACCTGTGTTTTTCCAAAGCACCCCACTGCAAAGATTTAGAATTAGGTAAGACAGCACCGGGTCAGTTATGCTCTAGCAGTTGTAGATTCTGTTAATTACAGGGAAAGGGCAGTTTTCTACTCAAGATGAAAAAAAAGAAAGATTGTGGTTAGAAAGTGTGAATTTGTGAGCCCTCCTTGAAGATGCCCTGCTCACAAAAAGCTTCTCCCATCTTGGTGTTGATTGACTTTCCCAGATAACCTGAGGTGTGGTATAACACCTGTTGACAGCATACCTAATCCTATATGGCTCCTTTCCCAGCTCCCTGCAGTGGCTGAGTTCTCCACCAGTGAGACCATGGGCCACTCTGCAGACCGGCTGGCCGCTGCCTTCGCTGTTTCTCGATTGGACCAGGATGAGTATGCGCTGCGTTCACATAGCCTGGCCAAGAAGGCACAGGATGAAGGACTCCTTTCTGATGTTGTACCCTTCAAAGTACCAGGTAAAATGGTTTGCTCAACTTTGTAAAGGAGAATGCTTCATGCCACTTGTTAGGGAGTTCTGAGTTGCTTCTAAAACTCCAAAAGCCCCAAATGACTTTTCAATAAGTACGTTGGTTCTGTTTCCAGAATAGTCACTCCCAAACATGGACTCAAGTTTCAATTTATGTTGTAACAGTAGGTCAACATTTCAGAAAGAGAAGTTTTTCTAAGAGTCTGCTTTTAGGTCTCCCTGCTGTATTTTAGTTCTTATGTATATGCCTGTTTTAAAAACTCTTCATTCATATGATTTCTGTATAAAATAGCCAAATGTGAATGAATATCTTAAGGAAGTAGGGTGTCCTTTTTTTAGACCATTTAGATTATTTCCCAGATGTCTTAAGAGTATAGTGTAGGGGCGCCTGCCTGGCTCAGTCGGTAGAGCATGTGACTCTTAATCTAGGGGCTGTAGGTTCGAGTCCCTTGTTGTGCGTAGACATTACTTAAAAAGAATAAAATCTAAAAAAATATATATATATAGTTTTAAATTTGATAGTATCTTGATTGTAACAGACTTTCTTTTTAGTAAATAAGTGTGGTTTACATTTCACTTGTCACAATTTTAAGAACATACTTCTCTAGCGAAGATATATAAAACTCATAGTTCCCTTAGAGTTAAAAACTCATGTTTTTATAGGAAAAGATACAGTTACCAAGGATAATGGCATTCGTCCTTCCTCTCTGGAGCAGATGGCCAAGCTAAGACCTGCATTCATCAAGCCCTATGGCACGGTGACAGCTGCAAATTCTTCTTTCCTGGTAAGTGTGTGTGCTATATGTGTTCAGTTGTGCCTTTCATAGTTCTGGCCTCTCAATAGAGAAACCTAAAGTTGCTCTTTTTGCATGTGTCATGAATAGAGGCATAAAAATACAGTTATTCATTATAAAAATATTAAAATGGAATCATTAAACAAAACTAGAATCCTAGTTTTTAGGCCCTTGGAGTCACCTGATCCAGCCACCATTCAGGCATTAAACCAGTCAGAAGACTCTGGTTAGCCAGGCGGTAGGGTTAGAAAGGCCGGTGATCCTAACGCAGTGAGAAGGTGCAGTGGTGGCTGTGAGCAGGCTGACAGAGAAGACACACACAAAGGAGGGTTCCGAGAGGCCCCTCAGAGGAGGTGGCGTTTGAGCAGCAAATCTTGAAGGGAGGGTACAAGCCAATTCCAGAATTCATTAAATGCATTCTAGGCAAAGGGAATGGCAAGGAGGTATGAGAGCAAGGGTTTCTTTTGGGAAAAGCTTGGCTAGAACATAGGATATGAATTTGAGGAATTGTATAAGACGTGCGAAGTAGGCAGAGAGAGGGACAAGATACCTCTTCTAGCTCTGATTGTTAGAAAATGATGCTTTCAGGGCACCTCGGTGGCACGGTTGGTTAAGCACCCGACTCTTGGTTTCAGCTCCGGTCCTGATCTTGGTCGTGGGATCGAGTCCTGCGTCAGGCTCTGTGCTTATCACAGAGTCTGCTTGAGATTCTCTCTCTTCCTCTCCTGCCCCCTCCCCCCTGTGCTTGCACACGTGTGTGCTCACTCTCTCAATCAAATCTTTAAAAAAAAAAAAGAAAATGATGCTTCTACTGGCTCCCAAGTTGTTTTCCTGTAAGCAGTTTCTATAAGCATTTTCCTATAAACATACGGAATACATAGATCTACCCTCATTTTTTGTCATCGTTGTTGTTTTGCTTATCAGCATATAGCTTCATATCCTTGGTTTTTTTGGCTCCTCCTTGATCATACATCCCTATGGATTCTGTTTCTGCTCATAGGATGTGGTTTCTCTTCTACCACCTTGGGGTACAGTCTTTAGATATAGTCCAGCTGCCCAGTGTTTCTTTTACAGTATATCTTCCCTACCTGGACACGAAGTCTGGAAACATGGGCATATGTTGACATATTTGACTTTGTTAAATGACTCCTTAATGCCCACTCTTGGGCTAGGGGAAGGGTGCCTGGAGTGGTTCCAGCAGGATGGTGAACCACCCCATTAAGCCTGAGTGGCGAAGGGCTGGTTAGATAATCATTTCCAAAACCAAACTGCATGATAGGGCCATATGAGGTGAGCTCTACTCTTGCGGGATCTGAATGCCCTTGATTATTTCTGGGGTGTGCTAAAGGTGCAGGTTTATTCACTGAAAGTCAGAAACCAATCATCAGAGGCAGCACATCACAGATACATGGGTTTTGGGAAATGTGTTAATGCACCACATTCACGGCAACTTTGCACAGTGGCGCATTATATTAATGTAATGTCCATAAACCATTTATTGTAATGGCCCCTCTGTTGGTGGTAGCTCCTTAGTCTCTTCAGGGTTACTAAGTTATAAAAATATAGAATGTGGTAGAAATTGTTTTGATGTTACAAACTCTCAAGTAGTGAATTTTGGATTTTTTTTTTTTTTTTGAGCTGTTTCTTTTGAAGTCATGGTAAAGGGCTTTTTTTCAGTGGTAGCTCTTTATCTCTGAACTTCTTGATTGTCAGTTGGGGAAAACCATATGGGGTGTGTCCAAGAAGGGAAGACCATGGTTCTGATGTTCTCAGCTGCCTATCTGTTTCTTCTTCCATATCACCTCGAAGCCTGTGTTTCCTTCCACAGGCAGGAGGCAGCTCAGGAACAGTCCATAAAAATGTAAAAATAAGTAAGTAAATGAGAGATTGTTTTAATTCATAAAGGTTCTTATATTCTGTGCCAAAAGCAAAAATCTTTTGGCTTAAGTGTATTATGAATACATATTTCTAAAGTAACCTATTCTCTTTGTCCATTTTGATAATTGTGGTTCTTTTGAACAGGTTCTTCTACCCTCTTCCTTGAAAGATGGGTCAGTGTGTGTTTGAATTGTGAATTAATGATGGATAAAATGAAAAAACATTTGTTACATAAAGTCTCTGTATAAGTGTAATTAGTTGGGAAATTCAGGAACACTACATAGAAGATGGTTGTACAGAGACTTCCAGAAAAGCGGAAGAATTTAACATTATTGTTCTTAACATTTCAGACTGATGGTGCATCTGCAATGCTGATTATGGCAGAAGAAAAAGCTCTGGCCATGGGTTATAAGCCGAAGGCATATTTGAGGTAAGGTACATGTTCAAATATATTGCCTCAGTTTCTCTATTTTATTACTGGAGCTAACCCCTCTGTTTTTCACCTAGGGATTTTGTCTATGTGTCTCAGGATCCAAAAGATCAACTTTTACTTGGGTAGGTAGCACTGTATATCCTTGGGCTATAATCAAAAGTATTTGATTACCCACATTTATTATATAGATTTTAAAGTACATTAAGTTTTTTTTTTTTTTAAGATTTTATTTATTTGGCAGAGAGACAGCGAGAGAGGGAACACAAGCAGGGGGAGTGGGAGAGGGAGAAGCAGGCTTCCCGCTGAGCAGGGAGCCCGATGCAGGGCTCGATCCCAGGACCCTGGGACTATG
This sequence comes from Eumetopias jubatus, assembly GCF_037043125.1. NCBI lineage: Eukaryota > Metazoa > Chordata > Mammalia > Carnivora > Otariidae > Eumetopias > Eumetopias jubatus. The sequence continues at coordinate 21,507,137 of NW_028274815.1, forward strand.
ACCTGAGCCAAAGGCAGACGCTTAACGACTGAGCCACCCAGGCGCCCCTTAAGTTCTGGTAGAGAACAAACTGAGGGTTGCTGGGAGGGAGGTGGGTAGCGGATGGGCTAGATAGGCGATGGGGATTAGGGAGGGCACTTGTGATGAGCACCAGGGGTTGTATGTAAGTGATGAAACAGTGAATTCTACTCCAGAAACCAATACTGCACTCTATGTTAACTAACAAAATTTAAATAAAATAAAGTAATTAAAAGAAAATAAAGTACATTGAGTTCTGAGTTCATAATTGTTTCGTGTGTTGGATTCTTTTTTTGGTGTGTGTGTGTTGGATTCTTAAAAATAATCCTTTATGTTGGTATATCATTTTACAGTTTTGGATTCTTTTTTATTTTTTCTTACACATTTCTACTTATATATATATAGTCTTGTATTCTTTTTTTCATTAAGATGTCATAAGCATTGCTTCCTGTTGCTACAGTCTTCGTAATAGCCTTTTATAAGAGCCTCCTAATACTTAGATTGTATCCCCCTCCCTTGTGGCTCTCCCCTCCCTGGCCTCCGCCCTTTGCACTGTGTGTTTTTCTGGTTCTTCACATTGTTTATCCTTCTCTTTCATAGTTTATTAACTGTATCTCTGACTCTAGAACATAGACTTTGTAAGGGCAGAGGCTATGTCTGTTTAATTCACTGTTATATCCCCCACACTTAATATTTGTCCAGTAGAACCAGTGAATGAGTGGAGGACATTATACCTTACGTAAAACTCAGCTTGGGGAATAAGGAGTTCTTAGGTTAAAAATTAAATCCTTAACATATTACTTATTTTTTCTTTTTAGACCAACATATGCTACTCCAAAAGTTCTGGAAAAGGCAGGATTAACAATGAATGATATTGATGCTTTTGAATTTCATGAAGCATTCTCAGTAAGTCACTTGAAAGATACATATCAAAGGATTGTAACCATAAAAAATGTAGTCTGTGTGGGAGATCCAGGTGTGGCTCATGATGTGAACAAAACACGAGGAGAGCTTTATATTTGAAGTACTGACCTACACTGTTGGAAGAGGCATAAGGGGAAGGAATCCAGTGGTATGGTTTGAAAACATACCTTTTGAGGCAATCTCTTAGAGGCCCTTGAAAAGTAGCAAAATGTTGCCTTAGGAAAATTTTACTAAAAACCAATTTAAAGTTTGCTCAGCTTTAATGGCAAGGGACATTAATAACAAGGTCCTTTCCCTTGTAGGGTCAGATTTTGGCTAATTTTAAAGCCATGGATTCTGATTGGTTTGCACAAAACTACATGGGTAGAAAAACCAAGGTAAGTGATTAAAAGTATGTTTGAATTTCCAAAGCACTACCCTATTTGGAGTTTAGTTGGCTGCTAATAAAAACATGAAGGGGAAAGCTGCTCCTTCTTATGAAGAATTTTCTATTTCATTAAATATGTTTATTTCTTAGTTGAGAAAAATAGTTCTTGGAAATCTTTAGAAAAAATGAAAATAAAATTCTAGGTTGTCTTTTGTTCTTCCAGTTCCGGTGTTAGATGAAAAATAGATGGTCCATGGCTTTCAGAATTGACCTAGAATTTCTTCCCTTATAGTAAAATAATATGTGATGGGTCTTAAGTTAGTCATGTTCTCAGTCTCTGTTACCTTCCTGTTGGTAAGAGCCTGGCCTGATTCTGAAGTTAACTCACAATTATATTTGTGTCTGTTTTGTGGGAGCCAGGTTGGGTCACCTCCCCTGGAGAAGTTCAACAACTGGGGTGGATCGCTGTCCCTGGGACACCCGTTTGGAGCTACTGGCTGCCGGTTGGTCATGGCGGCTGCCAACAGATTGCGGAAGGAGGGAGGCCAGTACGGCTTAGTGGCTGCCTGTGCCGCCGGCGGGCAGGTATGGCGTAGCCGCTTCATAGATGCTTCTGGAAGGTCATTTTCTTGGAAACAAAACAAGCTCATCCAAGCATGTTTCATTTAGTTAACTTTGCAACATCCTTAGAGCAATATTTCTGATGACAGACAACTAGAAAACAGCCTATTTTGAGGGGAAGAGAGTACAACTTTAATTCTGATAATATTTTGGAAAGAAGATGGTTTTTAAACCCAAGCTACTTCTATTCCTAAGATAATGTTTTATATTATTTATTTAAGATGTTATTTATTTGAGAGAGAGAGAGCGGGAGGGGGTGTGGAGGAGCAGAGGGAGAGAGAATTGGAAGCAGACTCTGCGCCCAGTGTGGAGCCGAGCCTGACATGGGGCTCGATCTCATGACCGTGAGATCATGCCCTGAGCCAAAATCACGAGTTGGATGCTTAACCGACTAAGCCACCCAGGTGCCCCTTTATTTTTTATTTTTAAAAGGAATACATCATCATAGAGAGTACAAAAAGTATATAGAAAAGAATTAAGAGTCACCTATAATCCCCTCAGCAGACACTATCATTATTAACATTTTGATATATTTTCCTCTTTACTAATAAAATTTACTCATTTATCTAGTCACCATGAGACCTTATCTGTAAAATCTCTCCAAGAAGTAAATGATCTTTTTTGAAAACTGAACTGTACGGTAATTGGAGAATTTATTTACTTCTGGATAACTTAATGCTGTTTATTGGGGGAAATTTGTATTCTCTGGATTTCTTTTGTTGGCCTTACTTGCACTACAGGCACAGCTTACTACCGGCTACAGCCGTTTCACTCTGGGAATAAAATCCAGAAGGAGGGCTAATTATAATGGTTTGTTTTTTTTTCCTAACCCTGATGGAAACAGATCTGGTTTTCTTCCAGATTACAGAAACTTTCTGTTGCTAGTCAAGATGAATAAGATATGTAAAAGTTTAAACATCTTAACACTTAAAAACCTTTATTTTTGGCTTGCCTCAGAAACTTTGAAGAAATAAAGAGATCAGTTATTTGTAGGTTGGAACATTTTGGACTTCATGATGAAAAGCATTTTTCAGTCTGTAACTTCAGCCACAGAAAACCATAGGACTGGAGCCCTCCCTCCTGTCTTTCTGTGCCAGGCTTAACTGAGGGAGATAACCAGTGCACAGTACTGTGCAGAGCGAGTGGTCCATGAGGGTTAGTGTCCTGTGGTTTTGAGTGTGTGTTCCCTGATAGTTCATCTAGCACACAGAGTATAACACAACCCTGGATGCTTTTGTGAAGAATACCACCCAGTACCTTTCTTTTAGAAGAAACGTACCTTAGAAAGTAGATTGAACTTGGCATTGTTTCATCAAGAGCCAAAGGCCTGATTACAAACACGACTAGGAGATTAAAGAAGGAATCCGGCATTTTGGATCTAGACTAGGGTTTCTCAGCTTTGGCTCTATTAACATTTTGGGCCAGATAATTCTTTGTGGTGAGGGGGTTGTAGTCTGTGTTGTAGGATGGTATTTTTTGTTGTTTTTTGTGTGTTTGTTTTTAAATTTACTGATTGATTTTTATTTTTATTTTTTTTTTTAATATTTTATTTATTTATTTATTTGAGAGACAGAATGAGATAGAGAGAGTACACGAGAGGGGGTAGGGTCAGAGGGAGAAGCAGACTCCCTGCTGAGCATGGAGCCCGATGCGGGACTCGATCCCGGGACTCCAGGATCATGACCTGAGCCGAAGGCAGTCGCTGAACCAACTGAGCCACCCAGGCACCCACTGATTGATTTTTAGAGAGCCAGCTCAAGCCGGGAGAGGGGCAGAGGGAGAGCGTGAGAAGCAGACACCCACCAAGTGTGGAGCCCGACATGGGGCTCCATCTCACCACCCTGAGATCATGACCTCAGCCGAAATCAAGGGTCAGACACTCAACCGACTGAGCCAGCCAGGTGCCCTGTGTTGTAGGATGTTTAGCGTGATCTCTCTCCACTAGATGCCAGGAGTAGCACTCCCCCAGACACGTATAAGATCGCGCAGTGTTTGAAAGGTGGAGCCAGGATCAAACTCCATAGCCTCTACTTTTCCCATTGCTCTCTTTTGCCTGGGGACTGGCTGGATTCTTCACCTTCCATTGCTCTAATTGAACTCATTTCCCTCCCCCCCTTACAGGGCCATGCTATGATTGTGGAAGCATATCCAAAATAATAGATGATGAAGAGGTGACCTGGAGTTTCTGTGCAACACTCGCACTAGGCAATGCCATTCCAATGCATTACTAAATGACATCCTTAGTTCCTAGCTCCTCTTAGGAAAACACGACCCGTGGCCTTCTGTCAAATACTTCGCAATGAAACCTTGCTAGTGCTCTGAGCTTTCCAGAAATCGTGGCTTACTGCTCTTTCAGGGATTTCTTAGTCACCAGAATCACAGTGATAATGTTGAAGCAATTGTTTTTGGTCTCTGTTTTCATTAAATACTAAGAGTTGCAACTTGGGAAAGAGGTTTGCTGAGATTTGGAGTCATCTTTATAACATTTGCAAATTACACTCTTTCCTGTTTGTGACCTAAAGACAAGTGTTTTCTATAAAATACAAACCAATGTGCCTAAAGAAACTTAATTATGGAAAGATAATTCAGAGTTTAAATGTTCTTGACAACTTACAATAAATGTTTAGATGTATAAGTGCCCTATGAACCTTAATAAATGAGAAAGTATCGAACGGTTTGCCTTGGTTTTTTTACTGGAGGTAAAGGGTGGTTCTCCTGGCTTGGGGGCAGATTTGCCTTTACTCATTTGTAACTTCTCACCATCTTAGTCAACCGTGAGGCTGCTAGGAATATAAAGAGGGTCCTACTTTAGAATAACACCTTTTTCCCCCATTGCCCCATGGAAATAAATTTATTTCACTGTTTGTAGATGTCTCTTTGCCGGGATTTAAGTGAAGTGTAAAGAAGTTAAAAAAATTTTTTTAAAGATTTTATTTTTTATTTATTTGGCAGAGAGAGACACAGCTAGAGAGGGAACACAGGCAGGGGGAGTGGGGGAGAGAGAAGCAGGCTCTCCACTGAGCAGGGAGCCCGATGCGGGGCTCGATCCCAGGACCCTGGGAAAGGCAGACACTTAACGACTGAGCCACCCAGGCACCCTGAGAAATTTTAAAATTTTGATCAACATAATAAAAACTTTTTATTATGCACTAAATATATGCTAGTGCTTTGAAGAAGCTCAGGTCTCTCAGTTGTGATTATTTCTGTGGATGTTGCTCACATCTGTGAAGGTCACTGGCAATCAGGACAGATTGGGCAAAGGAGGAAGTAGTACTAACCACTTAATAGGTATTTGAGACTCCCAGCATCATTTCCCCATGATTTCATTGGTAATTTCAACATAATGGGAGTTTTTTTTTTTTTTAAGATTTTATTTATTTATTTGAGAGAGAGAGAATGAGAGCACAAGAGGGAAGAGGGTCAGAGGGAGAAGCAGACTCCCCGCTGAGCTGGGAGCCCGACGCGGGACTCGATCCTGGGACTCCAGGATCATGACCCGAGCCGAAGGCAGTCTCCCAACCAACTGAGCCACCCAGGCACCCATAATGGGAGTTTTTAATACTCAAAACCAATATATTTACATAGATATCACAAAATTCAACCCTAGATAAATATGAAAGGTAAAAAACTTTCTTAAAATTTTAGAAAAAAATAAAATTTTTAGAAAAAATACTTTAAGAAAAATACCACTATGACAGGTTGGGGAGAGAGGGAGGTTTCTTAAGATATTTAAAGTTCTAATCATAAAGGAACTGATCTATAGATTTGTTTATGTTGAAATAAGAACTTTTGGTAGAGTTGAAAGACAAGCCATAAAAGGGGCAAAAATAAAGATACATCTTACAAAGGAGATATGTATCTGTCTCATAAAGATATATCTGTGTCTTTCTATATGATGTAGATGTATCTTTCAAAGGATCCAGGATATATATAAAGAATTTATACATCAATGGGAAGATAACTCAGTAAAAAAAGGGGGCAAAAGGTATTAAGCACTTTTTAGAAAATGGAGAAATGGAGAATAAACATGAAAAGAGGCTGATTAGTAAAGAAAAATTAGGATCATAATGAGAATATTTTATACCCACCTGGAGAAATGAACGAGACTCAATACCATGGGTCGCTAAGGATGTGGACCAATAGGAACTATTATACATTGCTGACGAGAATACAGATTGATGCAACCACTTTGGAAAACAGTCTGGCATTATCTGGTACATTTGAAAATGACACGGTCTATGACCAAGCACACAAGTACCGGGAGACATGTACAAGAGTGTTCGTTGCACCGTGGCTTTTTTTTTTTTTTAAGATTGATTTATCTATTTTTAGGGAGAGAGAGAAACTCAAGCGGACTCTGCGCTGAGTGTGAGCCAGATATAGGGCTTGATCTCATGACCCTGAGATCACGACCTGAGCCAAGACCAAGAATCGGCCGCTTAGCTGACTGCGCCACCCAGGCGCCCCTACCATTGCTCTTTAATAGCAAAATATTGTAATAACAAATGTTCATTGACAGGAAAGGTTCAGAAACAAGCAAAACTAAGTATATTTGTAGGATGCCTACATATGAGATAAAAATATTTCCTAAAACAGTTAAGGGAAGAGAAAAGGAAAATCTTTCATACAGAAGAATTCCAAATAATATATGTAGACTCCATGACCCAGGAAGTGGAGCATGTCCCTCCTCACTTGAGTGTGGGCTGGACTTAGTGTCTCAACTCCAGCAAATATACTATGAAAAGGGAAAAAACAAGGCGACATTCCAGTGGACAAACCTGGCAAACACTAGTTTAACCCAGTGACCCAGGTTAACCTCATCAGTGCTGTGGTATGGATAACACAGAACCCCCTGGCACGATGTAACCACAGGGGCACTTCACTTCAGTGGTATTCTTTCCAAATGCCCATAAGCCAGTTGAATCATGAGAAAACGTAAGACAAACACAAATCCAGGGACGTTCTAGTAACTACTTGACCGTGTTCAAAACTCAAGGTCATCTGCATGGAGCACTGGGTGTTATGAACAAACAATGAATCATGGAACACTGCACCAAAAACTAATGATGTAATATATAGTGATTAACATAACAATAAAAATGTTGACTGTCAAAAAAAAAAAAACTCAAGGTCATGAAAAAAATAAGGTCATGAGAAACTCAGACCAGAGGAAGCTAAGGAGCTATGACAACTAAATGTAATACGGTGTCCTGGATTAGACTCTGAAACAGAAAAGGGACATTAGTGGAAAGCTGGTAAGATCTGGAGATAGTAGGGTTTGTTTTTCCCTTTTTCTTTTGTCCTTTTATCCTAAAATTACAAAATAAGAAAAATTTAGATTTTAGTTGATGTTAAGGTACATTTCTATTTCTGGTGGCTGTTAAAAATTCACATATCGGTTATATTGTAAAAAATAAAACGAATACTTATAAATCAGTAGATTTCCTCCCCCCCACACTCTCCCATTTGAGAGGTTGTAAGGAAAATCTCACAGGGTAGGGAGGAGTCCAAGATGGCGGCGGCGGAGGAGACCTGGATTTCATCTGGTCTCAGGAATTCAGCTGGATAGGGATCGAACCATTCTGAACACCTACGAACTCAACAGGAGACCGAACAAGAGAGTAGCAACAACTCTCTGAACAGAGAAGCGACCACTAACTGGAAGGTAGGACGTGCGGAGAAGTGCATCCGAGGCGATATTCGGGAGGATAGACGGCGGGGGAGGGGGCCTCCGTCGGCCGCTTCTGGCAAGTGCTAGAGCCGCGGAGCACAAAATCGGACATTTTAGAAGTCGGCTCCGCTGAGGGACGTCGCTCCAGTGGCTAAGCGGGGGGCGAAACCCTCGCGGGACAGTGTGGTCTCAGGACCCTCGGGGTCACAGAAAGACCGGGGGTGCCTGAGTGTGCCAGAGCTCCCAGGTATCGGAGCGGGGAAGCCGGCTGCAGAGACGGAGCCGAGGCGCGGGCTCTCAGCTCAGGGTTGCCATGAACTGTGATCCGCGGCCCAGTCGGGCCACTGCTCCTCCAGCAGGGACCCAACAAGTGGCAGATCCGGGTAGACTCCCCTTCCTCCCCTGGGAGGAGCGGCGTGGGAACGCACCGCAGGGATCTGCTGGGTTTGGAGACTCCACACGGGGTCGGGTGCCAGAGATAGAAACGCTCGGTCACAGGCCGGGTGAGCACGGAGTGCGGCTGGAGACCAGGGAGACAGGAGTGACTGCTTTTCTCTGGGGGCGCACTGAGGAGCGGGGCCCCGAGTTCTGGCTCCTCCGGGCAGAGAGTGGGAGGCCGCCGTTTTCACTGTCCTCCTCCAACCCTGTATGGAAAGCTTGCAGGGAACAAAAGCTCCCGAGAGCAAACCTGAGCAGATTGCTTAGCCTGGACAGGCAAGGGCGGGGCAATTCCGCCTCCGGCAAAGACATTTGGGAACCACGGCAACAGGCCCCTCCCCCAGAAGATCAGCAAGAACAGCCAGCCAAGACCAAGTTTACCGATCAAGGAGAACAGGAGAACTCCAGCGCTAGGGGAATACTGCATATAGAATCCATGGCTTTCCCCCCATTATTCTTTAGTCTTTCAACTTAAATTTTTAAAATTTTCTTTTAAATTTTTTCTTCTCTCCTTTTTCAACCAGCTGAAATAGATTTAAAAAAATCTGTTTCAATTTTCATTTTTACAGAAACATTCCATCCTTTCATTGTATTTAATCTTATTTTTGCATATATATGTGTTTTTCTTTCCTTAAAATTTTGGGATGCAGTTTCTTCTGAAGACCAAATACACCCAAAATGTAGTGTATGGCTCTGTTCTATTCACCTGCCTGATCATATTCTCTCTTTTTGTTTGTTTGTTTGTTTTTGCGGTTTTTTGTTTTGTTAAAGTCTTTTTAAAATTTTCATCTTTATAGTTACATTATATCCTTTCAATGGTATATATAATATTTTCTTTCTTTACAATTTTCAGATATAGGTTCCTCTAACAAACTGACCAAAATACACTCAGGAGATAGTGTATTGCTCTGTTTTGTTCACCTGCTTATATCCCTTCCTTTTGTTGTTGCTGTTGTTTTCTTTCTCTTTTCTTTTTCTCTTGTCTTTTGATTTCCATTTTTACATTTATATTCTATCCTTTCATTGTATTTAATTCTGTCTTTGTACATATATAAGTTTTTCTTTCTTTACAATTTTGGGATCTAGTTTTCTAGAGACACAGAATCTAGTGTATTGCTTTATTCTGCTCACCTTTCTGATTATTTTCTGCCCCCCACTCCCAGTTTCAGGCCTCTTCTGATTTCTTTAGTGTATACTTCTCTGGAGTCATTGCCATTTTAATATTTTGTTCCCTCGTTCATCTATTCTTCTCTGGACAGAATGACAAGATGGAAAAACTCACCTCAAAAAAGAGAACAAGAAGCAGTACTGACTGCCAGGGACTTAATCAATATGGACATTAGTAAGATGTTGGAACTAGAGTTGAGAATAACAATTATAAAGATACTAGCTGGGCTTGAAAAAAGCATAGAAGACACTAGAGAATCCCTTTCTGGAGAAATAAAAGAACTAAGATCTAACCTAGTTGAAATCAAAAAGGCTACTAATGAAGTGCAATAAAAAATGGAGGCTGTAACTGCTAGGATAAAATAAGGCAGAAGAGAGAGTTAGTGATATAGAAGACAAAAAGATGGAGAATAAAGAAGCTGAGAAAGAGAGATAAACAACTACTGGATCACGAGAGGAGAATTTGAGAGATAAGTGATACCATAAAGCAAAACAATATTAGAATAATTGGGATTCCAGAAGAAGGGGAATGAGAGAGAGGGCAGAAGGTATATTGGAGCAAATTATAGTGGAGAACTTCCCTAATCTGGGAAAGGAAACAGACATCAAAGTCCAGGAGGCACAGAGAACCCCCCTCAAAATCAGTAAAAATAGGTCAACACCCTGACATATAATAGTGAGCCTTGAAAATCTCAGACAAAAAGAGAAAAACCTGAAAGCAGCTCGGGACAAGAGGTCTGTAACCTACAAGGGTAGAAACATTAGATTGACAGCAGACCTATCCACAGAGACCTGGCTGGCCAGAAAGGACTGGCATGATATATTCAGGGTGCTAAATGAGAAAAATATGCAGTAAGAATACTTTTTATCCAGCAAGGATGTCACTCAAAGTAGGAGAGATAAAAAGCTTCCAGGACAAACAGAAACAAAGAATTTGTGATCACTAAACCAGTCCTGCAAGAAATATTAAAGGGGATCCTTTAAGTGAAGAGAGAGCCCAAAAGTAATATAGACCAGAAAGGAACAGAAAAATATACAGAAACAGTGACTTTACAGGCAATACAATGGCACTAAATTCATATATTTCAGTAGTCACTCTGAATGTAAATAGGCTAAATGCTCCAATCAAAAGACACAGGGTATCAGATTGGATAAAAAAGCAAGACCCGTCGATATGCTGTCTGCGAGAGACACATTTTAGACCCAAAGACACCTCCAGATTTAAAGTGAGGGGGTGGAAAACCATTTATCATACTAAGGGACGTCAAAAGAAAGACGGGGTAGCAATCTTTTCATCAGACAATTTAGATTTTAAACCAAAGACTATAATAAAAGATGAGGAGGGACACTATATCATAATTAAAGGGTCTATCCAACAAGAAGATCTAACACTTGTAAGTATTTATGCCCCTAACATGGGAGCAGCCAATTATGTAAGCCAATTATAAAATCAAAGAAACACATCAATAATAATACAATAATAGTAGGGCACTTTAACACCCCCCTCACTGCAATGGACAGATCATCTAAGCAGAAGACCAATAAGGAAATAAGGGCTTTGAATGACACACTGGACCAGATAGACTTCATAGATATATTCAGGACATTCCATCCCAAAGCAACAGAATGCACATTCTTCTCGAGTGCACGTGGAATATTCTCCAGAGTTGATCACATCCTGGGTCACAAATCAAGTCTCAACCAGTACCAAAAGATTGGGATCATTCCCTGTATATTTTCAGACCACAATGTTTTGAAACTGGAACTCAATCACAAGAAGAAACTTGGAAAGAACTCAAATATTTGGAGGCTAAGAGCATCCTACTAAAGAATGAATGGGTCAACCAGGAAATTAAAGAAGAGTAAAAAAAAAATTCCTGGAAACAAATGAAAATGAAAATACAACTGTTCAAAACCTTTGGGATGCAGCAAAGGCGGTCCTAAGAGGGCAGTAGATATCAGTACGAGCCTTTCTCAAGAAACAAGAAAGGTCTCAAATACACACTCTAACTGTACACCTAAAGAAGCTGGAGAAAGAACAGCAAATAAGGCCTAAACCAAGCAGGAGAAGAGGAATAATGAAGATGAGAGCAGAAATCAATGAAATAGAAACCAAAAGAACAGTAGAACAGACTAATGTAACTAGGATCTGGTTCTTTGAAAGAATTAATAAGATTCATAAACCCAAATAAATAAAATCATGAATGAAAGAGGAGAGATCACAACCAACACCAGAGAAATACAATTATAAGAACATATTATGAGGGGCACCTGGGTGGCTCAGTCTTTAAGCGTCTACCTTCAGCTCAGGTCATGATCCCAGGGTCCTGGGATCCAGCCCTGCATCGGGCTCCCAGCTCTGTGGGAAGCCTGCTTCTCCCTCTCCCACTCCCCCTGCTTGTGTTCCCTCTCTTGCTGTGTCTCTCTCTCTGAAATAAATAAATAAAATCTTTTTTTTTTAAAGAACATATTATGATTAACTATATGCCAAAAAATTAGGCAATCTGGAAGAAATGGATGCATTCCTAGAGACGTATAAACTACCAAAACAGCCGGGAAGAAATAGAAAACCTGAACAGACCATAACCAGCAAGAAAATTGAAGCAGTAATAAAAAATCTCCCAAGAAACAAGAGTCCAGGGCTGGTTGGCTTCCCAGGGGAATTCTTTCAAACTTTTTTTTTTTTTTTTAAGATTTTATTTGTTTGAGAGAGAGAATGAGAGAGAGAGAGCATGAGACGGGGGAGGGCCAGAGGGGGAAGCAGACTCCCTGCTGAGCAGGTAGCCCGATGCAAGACTTAATCCTTGGACTCCAGGATCATGGCCCAGACAAATCAAGAAAATCTCAACTCTTTCTATGAGGCCAGCATTACCTTGATCCCCAAACCAGACAAAGACCCCACCAAAAAGAAGAATTACAGACCAATATCCCTGATGAACATGTATGCAAAAATTCTCACCAAATACTAGCTCACCAAATACTCACCAAAATACTACCCAGTAGGATCCAACAGTACATTAAAAGGATTATTCCTTTATGACCAAGTGTGATTTATTCCTTGGCTGCAAGGGTAGTTCAATATCCACAAATCAATCAACATGCTATATCACATTAATAAAAGAAAGGACAAGAACCGTATGATCCTCTTAATAGATGCAGAAAAAGCATGTGACAAAGTACAGCATCTTTTTTGATTAAAACTCTTCACAGTGTAGGGATAGAGGGAACATACCTCAGTATCATAAAAGCCTTATATGAAAAGCCCACAGTAAATATTCTCAATGGGGAAAAGCTGATAGCTTTCTCCCTAAGGTCAGGAACACAGCAGGGATGTCCACTCTCACCACGGATGTTCAACATAGTACTAGAAGTCCTAGCCTCAGCAATCAGACAACAAAAAGAAATAAAAGGCATCCAAATCAATAAAGAAGTCAAACTCTCACTCTTTGCAGATGTCATGATACTCTATGCGGAAAACCCAAAAGACTCCACCCCAAAATTGCTAGAACTCATACTGGAATTCAGCAAAGTGGCAGGATATAAAATCAGTGCACAGAAATCAGTTGCATTTCTATACACTAACAATGAGACAGAAGAAAGAAATTAAGAAGTCGATCCCATTTACAATTGCACCCGAAACCATAAGATACTTAGGAATAAACCTAATCAAAGAGGCAAAGGATCTGTACTCAAAAAACTATAGAACACTCGTGAAAGAAATTGAAGAAGACACAAAGAAAAGGAAAAACGTTCCATGCTCATGGATTGGAAGAACAAATATTGTGAAAATGTCAATGCTACTTAGAGCAATCTACACATTCAGTGCAATCCCTATCAAAATACCATCAACTATTTTCACAGAGCTGGAACAAATAATCCTAAAAGTTGTTTGGAACCAGAAAAGACCCCGAACAGCCAAAGGAATGTTGAAAAAGGAAACCAAAGCTGGTGGCATCACAATCCCGGACTTCAAGCTCTATTACAAAGCTGTCATCATCAAGACAGTATGGTACTGGCACAAAAACAGACACATCGATCAGTGGGACAGAATAGGGAACCCAGAAATGGACCCTCAACTCTATGGTCAACTCACTCGGACAAAGCAGGAAAGAATGTCCAGTGGGAAAAAGACAGTCTCTTCAACCAATGGTGTTGGGAAAATTGGACAGCCACATGCAGAAGAATGAAACTGGACCATTTTCTTACACCACACACAAAAATAGACTCAAAATGGATGAAAGACCTAAATGTGAGACAGAAATCCATCAAAATCCTAGAGGAGAACACAGGCAGCAACCTCTGTGACCTCGGCTGCAGCAACTTCTTGCTAGACACGTGTCCAAAGGCAAGGGAAACAAAGGCAAAAATGAACTATTGGGACCTCATCAAGATAAAAACCTTTTGTACAGCAAAGGAAATAGTCGACAAAACTAAAGACAGTTGGCAGAATTGGAGAAGATATTGCAAATGACATCTCAGATAAAGGGCCAGTATCCAAAATCTATAAAGAACTTATTAAACTCAACACCCAAAGAACAAATAATCCAATCAAGAAATGGGCAGAAAACATGAGCAGACATTTCTGCAAAGAAGACATCCAAATGGCCAACAGACACATGGAAAAGTGCTCAACGTCACTCAGCATCAGGGAAATACAAATCAAAACCACAACAAGATGCCATGTCACACCTGTCAGGAATGGCTAAAATTAACCACTCAGGAAACGACAGATATTGGTGAGGATGCAGAGAAAGGGGAACCCTCTTACACTGTTGGTGGGAATGCAAGCTGGTGCAGCCACTCTGGAAAACAGTATGGAGGGTCCTCAAAAAGTTGAAAATAGAGTTACCCTATGACCCAGCAATTGCACTACTAGGAATTTACTCCAAAGATACAAATGTAGGGATCCAAAGGGGCACCTGCACCTCAGTGTTTATAGCAGCAGTGTCCACAATAGCCAAACTATGGAAAGAGCCTAGATGTCCATTGACAGATGAATGGATAAAGAAGATGTGGTGTATTTACAATGGAATATTACTCAGCCATTAAAAAAATAAATCTTGCCATTTGCAATGATGTGGATGGAATTGGAGGGTATTATGCTAAGTGAAATAAGTGAATCAGAATGACAATTATATGAGCTCACTGATATGTGGAATTCAAGAAACAAGGCAGAGGATCATAGGGGAAGACAGGAAGAAATGAAACAAGACGAAATCAGAGAGGGAGACAAACCATGAGACTCTTAACTTTAGGAAACAAACTGAGGGTTGCTGGAGGGGAGGTAGGTGGGGGGATGGGATAACTGGGTGATGGACATTGGGGAGGGTATGTGTTGTAATGATCACTGGGTATTTTATAAGACTGATGAATCACAGATGTGTACCCCTGAAACAAATAATACATTATGAGGAAAAAAGGAAGGAAGGAAGGAAGGAAAGAAGGAAGGAAGGGAGGGAGGGAGGGAAAAAATGTTTTTGAAAATTTAATTTACTTTATCTCTTAGGAATACTTTTTTAATACATATTTTTATTATCTATTTATTTTTAAAGATTTTATTTATTTATTTGAAGGAGAGAGAGTGAACAAGAGAGAGAGCATGAGCAGGGGAGGGGGAGAAGCAGACTCCCCTGCTGAGCAGAGAGCCCTATGTGGGGCTCAATCCCAGGACCCTGGGATCATGACCTGAGCTGAAGGTAGTCGCTTAACTGACTGAGCCACCCAGGTGCCCCAGATACATATTTTTAAAGATTATTTTTAAGTAAACCCCACCCCCAATGTGGGGCTCAAACTCACGACCCTAAGATCAAGAGTCATATGCACCACCGGCTGAGCCACCCAGGCATTCCCACCCCCAATAATTAAAAAAAAAAGGGGGTTTTATGAGGCAGAGGAATTCCCAAATTAAAATTACCAATTCCCAAATTACCATACCTAGCTTGCCATATCAAACATTTCAACTTTGTTAGCTAAATGAGCTACATAATATCCTTAAAGATCAACCAGAGAAGAGAAAGATCTCATCTTCA
Source organism: Eumetopias jubatus (assembly GCF_037043125.1). Lineage (NCBI taxonomy): Eukaryota > Metazoa > Chordata > Mammalia > Carnivora > Otariidae > Eumetopias > Eumetopias jubatus. Next base: position 21,522,372 of record NW_028274815.1, read on the forward strand.
TTACTGATTTAGAATCAAAACTTAATCTTTCAAAGGAGTATTTTAACATTCTAATATGTCTCTTAAAGATCTTTCCTAGAAATTAAGTGTTCTTTCTTTCATTCTTGAAATGATACTTAATTTCTTTGGCAACTTAGGGACAATTATTAGCTGAGTATTTTAATTATGATAAACCCACTAAAATTAAATTACCTCTTGTTTATGGTGCATATGAAACATTCCTACAGCCTTACAAACCAAATTATCTTTGACAAAAATTTACATGAATGGGCAGTTAGATGAGCAGTCTTTAAAGTTGAAGTCTCCTAGTACAGAAGCTATTTATTTATTAAATATTTTATGTATTTATTTGACAGTGTACAAGCAGGGGGAGCAGCAGGCAGAAGAAGAAGGAGAATCTGGCTTCCCACTGAGCAGGGAGCCTGATGCGGGGCTCCATCCCAGGACCCTGGGATCATGACTTGAGCTGCAGGTGGATGTTTAGCCAACTGAGCCACGCAGGCATCCCATAAGCTATTAAACTGTCACCAAACATGGAGAGTATAAAATTTAGTATGAAAGTCTGCTGTTCACAAAACCATGGCAAAATGTGTATTTCAAAATTTGGATATAAAATAAAATGATAACATTTGGATAATTCTGTGAATTCCCGAACATTTATTGGGAATATTCATGTTTATCCAAATATCATCCAGAATGCTAACAGCACTCCTGGAAGCTTTTGACAGGATCAGCAGTCACTCCGAAAACTTTTTTTTTTATTTTTATTTTTTTACTCCGAAAACTTAGTTTGTTCACCAATTAGCAAAGTTTCTGTTTTTCAATTACATTTTGGAATAAAGTCTATGACCAGTAATTGCAGTTTTTTGTTGCTATTTCAGGAATGTCATTGGCAGTGCACTGTATGTACTATAGACAAAAAGATAAAGCAAAGGGTAGCTTGAGATCGATTTTTCTGTTAACTCATTCTCTTTAGGAAGCCAGTCCCAGTGACCATTTGGAGGCTTGTAAGAAGCTCACAGACTTATAGGCTCCTCAGCTGCCCTTCAGACTCAGGTCACTATTGGTCACTAATGCTGACAAGGATAACCTTTCAGACACCTCATCTTTCCTAAGGTTCAAAGATGGTTCTCGAGTTAAAGGATCTCTCTCAAGCCTTTGTTTTCTTGTTCAAGTTGAAATATTCGTTCCTGTTCCTTGCAACCCTGTCGCTCATCAATTTCAATGGCTTTCCTCATTCCTGCTGCCATTTCAGGTCTCTGTCCAACATGTGCTTGTAATTCATTCTGATTTGTTTCCAAGTGCCTCATCTCCAGTCCATGTTTAGAAGCATTAAGGACGAATTCTTTGGAGCTGTTGTGATACTATGTCTGCTCTTCTAACTTCATCTGATTAGCTATCCATTGTCTAAACGTTCTCTCCTGATACTTGCTCATTATAAGTTCCAAGGCAGACTGATGTTCTTCCAGGGATATATACAATTCTTTGTTCTCTTGTTGCACTTCTCTGATTTGTCTGTTTTCTTGCTGGATTCCCATAACTAATGTGGACTGTGGCCAATGTCCTGCCACGTCGTTAAGTTGAATTCCTTCCTGATACTGCTTTGTTGCTTCTACTCATTGGGAGCTGTGGTGTGGTCAGTCAGAGTTTCTGTTGCATCATCATGATCTCTTCATCTTTCAACAAGAGCATTAGCATCAGCAAGTGACTTCTCAGTTGTGCAACTCATTTCTGAAGGAATACTCTGGTCTCGGTCCCTGTCAGCTGTCAGCTGTGGCGTGAGGACTCAAAGCCTTTGCTCACAGGGACCTACGCACCCAAGAGAAGAGATTCCTCTTGTCCGTTCAGCTTCTTCAGTGAACAGATACAGAACCCAGTAGAGATAGTCAGTGGAAGTGTGGCTGGAGGGGTCAGTGGGGCTCAGCCCCATCACTGACCCAAGGAGAACCTCTTGGAGATAATAGTTTGTTTTAAAGCCCAGAAATAAATCTTCACTATGTGGTCCCATGATTTTTGGCAAGAGTGCTAAGACCATTTAATTGAGAAAGGACAGTCTTGTCAGCAAATGGTGTTGGGAAAATGGAAGGGCCACAGGTAAAAGAATGTAGTTGGACCCTTATCTTACACTATATATAAAAATTAACTCACAGTGAAGACAACTGACAGAATGGGAGAAAATATTTGCAAATGACATATCAGATAAAGGGCTAGTATCCAAAATCTATAAAGAACTTATCAAACTCAACACCCAAAGAACAAATAATCCAATCAAGAAATGGGCAGAAGACATGAACAGACATTTTTCCAAAGAAGACATCCAAATGGCCAACAGACACATGAAAAAGGGCTCAACAACGCTCGGCATCAGGGAAATCCAAATCAAAACCTCAATGAGATACCACCTCACACCAGTCAGAATGGCTAAAATTAACAAGTCAGGAAACAGCAGATTTTGGCGGGGATGCGGAGAAAGAGGAACCCTCCTACACTGTTGGTGGGAATGCAAGTTGGTGCAACCACTGTGGAAAACAGTATGGAGGTTCCTCAAACAGTTGAAAATAGAGCTACTATACGATCCAGCAATTGCACTACTGGGTATTTACCACAAAGATACAAATGTAGGGATCCGAAGGGGTATGTGCTCCCCAATGTTTATAGCAGCCATGTCTACAATAACCAAACTGTGGAAAGAGCCAAGATGTCCATCGACAGATGAATGGATAAAGAAAATGTGGTATATATACACAATGGAATATTATGCAGCCATCAAAAGGAATGAGATCTTGCCATTTGCAACGACGTGGCTGGAACTGGAGGGTGTTATGCTGAGTGAAATAAGTCAATTAGAGAAAGACATGTATCATATGACCTCACTGATATGAGGAATTCTTAATCTCAGGAAACAAACTGAGGGTTGCTAGAGTGGTGGGGGGTGGGAGGGATGGGGTGGCTGGGTGAAAGACATTGGGGAGGGTATGTGCTATGGCGAGTGCTGTGAATTGTGCAAGACCGTTGAATCACAGTTCTGTACCTCTGAAACAAATAATGCAATATATGTTAAGAGAAAAAAAAGAGGAAGATAGCAGGAGGGGAAGAATGAAGGGGGGAAATCGGAGGGGGAGACCAACCATCAGAGACGATGGACTCTGAAAAACAAACTGAGGTTTCTAGAGGGGAGGGGGTTGGGGGGATGGGTTAGCCTGGTGATGGGTATTAAAGAGGGCACGTTCTGCGTGGATCACTGGGTGTTATGCACAAACAATGAATCGTGGAACACTACATCCAAAACTAATGATGTAACATATGGTGATTAACATAACAATAACCAAATTAAAAAAAAAGTCAAAAAAATTAACTCACAGTGGATCAAAGACCTAAACACAAGAGCTAAAATGATAAACCTCTTAGAAGAAAATGGTAAAAGCTACATGACAGTGGATTTGGCAATTCTTTCTTGGTTAGAACACCAAAAGCACTGGTGACAACAACAAAATAGATTGGACTTCATCAAAATAAAAAACTTCTGTGCATCAGAGGACATAGTGAAAGGGCAACCAATGGGAGAAAATACCTGCAAATCATATATCTGTTAATATCCAGAACATTTAAAGAACTCTTACAACTCAACAAGCAAGAAGCAACCCAGTTTAAAAATAGGCAAAGAATTTAAATAGGCATTTCTCTAAAAAAGTTTTACAGATGACCAATAAGCATGTGAAAAGATGTTCAACATCACTAGTCGTTAGGGAAATGCAAATCAAAACTACATTGCTCTACCACCTCACATCCATTAGGATGTCCACCATCAAAACAAAAACAAAAACAAAACAGAAAATAGCACATGGTGGAGAAACCGGAGCCCTTGTACACTGCTGGTGGGAATATAAAATGGTGCAGCCACTGTGGAAACCAGTATGACTGTTCCTCAAAAAGTTGAAAATGGAATTACTACATGATCCAGCAACTCTATGTCTAGGTATACACCCAAAAGAATTGAAAGCAGTGTCTCAGATTTGTACACCCACATTCATAGCAGCATTATTCATAATAGCCAATAGGAAAAGCACCCCAAATGACCACTGGCGACTGAATGTGTGTATACACACAGTAGGATACTGTGCAGCCTTACAAATCCTGTCACACCCTACAACATGGATGAACCTTGAGGACAGTATGCTAAGTGAAATAAACCAGTCACAAAAGGAGGAATACTGTATAGTTCTAATTGTATAAGGTATACAAAATCGTCACATTCATGGAGACAGAAAGTAGAATGACGGTTATCAGGGATTGGAGTAAGGGGAGTGGGGAGTTAATAGGTACAGAGTTTCAGTTTTGAAAGATGAATTCTGGAGATTGGTTGAACAATATTGTGTATGTACTTATCACTACTGACCTGTACACTTAAAATGGTTAAAATGATAAATTTCATGTGTTTCACCATACAAAAATGTTTTTAAATGCTATATCAAAAACGTTCAAAGCAGAGGTTACCCCTGGGCAGGAGGCAGTGGGATTGGGTTGGAGAGGGCTTCAGTGGTGTTGCTAAAGTTCTAGTTCTGCAGTTGAGTCATGGGTTCACCCAACTTTATGGAGGTTATATGCTATTTCTAAACATTCTCTGCATGTCAGAGAAAGCTGAGCTGTTTTCAGTAGCATCACTGCTACAAAAGACCACCCTTGGCTGTTGTGGTTATAGGTGCCTCCATCTAAAGTAGACATCGCCGTTTGTTCTCAGATATCTCAAACTCGTTATGCTATTCTTAAAGATCCCAACTTAAGTACCTCTCTTTTCATATAATACTTTAATTATGCCCTCTACTCCACTAAATAACCATTTTGGAGTGGGGCCTTTATGTGCCTTCATCTTTCATTCAAACTTCAGAAGTGTGCTTCCGCACTCCGCGCCCCCCTCCAACTGTTTGTCTCGGGGGCTCTGATTCTGAGTAAAAGTCCACGTTCTTCCTGTGGTCTGTATAGTTCATTCGTTCAGTAAATACTGAGTGCCCGCTACGTGTCAAGCATATTTTAGATCTGAAGCTACAGCAACCAGCAAAACAAAAATTCTTGCCCCCTTTACATCCATCTTTCCAGAAAGGAGAATCCTAATTCTCAGCCTAGCTTCTCCCGCATCCCTTCTCGTGTATGTTTATTTTCTCCAGGCCTCTTCAATTCCAGTCTCTCTTGAGGAGCGAAAAGCAGCAGCAGGTCTCCCGGTCTTCCTCTGAGATTTAATGGGTGACTTGGAGGTCCTCTGTCTATGTCCGCTGTGGTTTATCTGGGACTCTGATCTTTTTCAATGAAGAGGGATCACTGATGGAGAGGAAATGGGAGAATGTGGGGGGGTGGAATGACAAACATACTGAGTAAAAATTCTGTTCTGAAAAGGAATGCATTATTGTGAAAGAGACAAAGCATTTGGATATGTTGGCAATGTTTCTGGCTGCCCTCAACTAGGAGCCCCTTTCCCCCTCCACACTCAAGGGACTGTCAGTGATCAGACAGAATTGATTCCCAAAACAGAACTCCAAAGAGGTGGTTCAAAGCTTTCTCAGGAACCCCTAATGTAGTCCACCCTTCCATACAAATCTAAATTCCAGGGGATGCTGTGTGTTACTTTGCTTGTCAAGTTTCTATTTTTAAATATGCAAAATGTTCAGAAGAACTTTTTCAAAATCACTTTTTTCTAACATAAAAATTCATGCTCATTGTAAAAAAATAATTCAAATAATATTTATAGAGTAAGAAAAAATGAAAAATCCAGTAGAGATACCCACTGTTAATATTTTGGTGTCTCTCCTTCTCAGTGCACACATATTTGTATGGACACAAATGGACCCAGTTTTGGTATGGACCAGAATTGGCTAGTATAATGCTGTTCTGGAACCCTTTTGTCTTACTTAGCTGTATAGCGTAAACATTTTCCTGTATCAGTAGGTTTAGCTATACATCATCATTTTGTTTTAGATTTTATTTACTTGAGAGAGAGCAAGTGTGAGAGAGAGAGAGAGCACAAGCGGGGGGGGGGGGGAGGGAGAAGCAGACTCCCCGCTGAGCAGGGAGCCCAACATGGGGCTCGATCCCAGGACCCCGGGTACCATGACCTGAGCCAAAGGCAGATGCTTATCAGACTGAGCCACCCAGGCACCCCTATACATCATTATTTGTAATGACCATATAGCATTCCTTTGTTAGATAATGTCCTAATTTGTTTTACTAAGTGCCTCTTTTTTAAGGATATAAACACCTAGAATACACATCTTTTGTACATTTGTCTGCTCACTTGTCTTTTTTTTTTTTTTTTTAGATTTTATTTTATTTGAGAAAGAGCTCACACACGGGTCGGGGGGGCAGGGGCAGAGGGAAAGGGAGAGAATCTCAAGCAGACTCCACACTGAGTGCGGAGCCCAACGCAGACCTCAATCATGACGTCAGCCAAAACCAAGAGTCGGACGCTCAACCGAATGAGCCGCCCAGGGAACCCTCTACTTCCTTCTTTAAGTCATCTTTTTAGAAATGGAATTGCTGCTAAGCCTCACTTTCTGATGTTTACCTCCAGAACCTTCTTTTCAGTCCTTTTTTATGTGAGGGTCAAATGAACAAAGGCTTCATGTCATTTCACTGATCGATTCTAAAGTGTGTTTTTAGGTGCAGAGCATGCAGTATGTGCCATCATTTGAGAAAGAGAATGAAGACATAGATTTCAACAGAAGCACGCTCAGAAAGTCTCTGCTGCTTTTAAAGTGAATGTATATTAGTTGAAATATTCAAAAATAATTTTATAATTGAAAAAAATTAAGACTGTAAGTATTAATGAAGTGCAAGGGCGATTGAGACAGGACTCTGTTGCCAGGGAAACCTGCAGGCAGAGGCCTGGCTGTTTCAGTGGCTCCCTGCCTCCCGCCTCCCTTAGGGGCTGAGGCAGGTCTGAGGCATAGAAATGTTGCAGTCGCCCTGCTGAGTTGGTATCTTCTCTTTGAAAAAAATGATGGAATTCATTTAGAGAAATATTTGCACCGGTTTATATACAATGAAAATATTCATACGGATCCATGTTTGTAAGAAAAACGTTTTCAACAGCATATCCATTTGCATTTCAACAGAAAATGTTCCCTTTGCATTTTATAAAAATAGCCATGAATTTTTTAACAAACAAAGACTCATTCATGAGGATTCTTTTCATTTCTCCAGTTGAAAAATTTTCAGAACCCTGTCATCATCTTGTGGATTCCTTGAGTTAATTCAGCTAGACATCCTTGTGTCCTCTCAAGACTTTTCTTAAATATTTCTTCTCCATATCTAGTCTTACCTTGAGCCTGTCACTTTTTTAAAATGTAATTTAAAAACATATTTTATTTATTATTTGAGAGAGAGAGAGAGAGCGCGTGTGCATGCCAGGGGTGGGAAGGAGCAGAGAGGGAGGGTGAAGGAGAGGGAAGGATTCCCAGGGAGACTCCACGCTGCGTGTGGAGCCTGGCACCGGGGATCCCAGAACACCAAGACTATGACCTGAGCCGAAAACCAAGGGTCAACCGACTGAACCACCCAGGCACCCTGAGCCTGTCACTTTTAAATGTCAGTGTTTGTCATGTTGTCGCTTTAATCCTTGGCAGTCTGTGGTAACTTACTCTGTACTTTAAAGTTGTTAATGCATTCTTACAAAGGTGCTCAGATCAGTGACTTGGTGTATACATGCATACGTCTACGAAACTTACATTTATATTGATATTGTTGTGAAAGTTAAAAAATGGACCTATTAGCTTCACCTTTTCCTAAACTTTGAAGAGAAAAGAACCAAAATCTGCCCTTCACCTTTAATGTTTGGGAAGATCAGAGTTCCTGTTATTAAGCCATCCTTTCTCTTCCTAGCTATAGAGAAGAAATAATCAGAAAGGAAATCATTGAATAATTAAAGATAAAACAATTTTTATCGAATATATCTGTAACATGAACTATAGATTAGTCAAAAACTGGTTGAGACTTGCAAAATGAGTAATTGCAATCATTTTGAGGTTTAATATCTGTTGATTATGTTTACAGCAGAGGCAGACTTATTCCTTAGGTAGTTTTGGCTAGTTTTTCATGCTATTTTTGCTTGAATAGTTTAGTGGGGACAGGTGACCTGCAAGAGAAAGGAACGTGACTAGTGGAAACATTAGCCTGTCTTTACCAATGGCTGAGCTCTGGGAGGGCAGAAGGGCTCAGAGCATTGGGCCAGGACCCATCCTCGTGGATTCAGGCACATTCCCTCGACTCCCTTAGAGGAGGAGCAACATGAGCTCGTATGTGGTTCACTCAAAGCTTCTGCCTTCCCCATAAAAGGGCTCGCCCTGAAGCTCTGGACTGGTGAAGGAGAACTTGCAAGGCTGCCCTCCCCTCTGGATACCAAGCCCACCAACGGCAATTCCTTCCAAGCAAAGGTTTTTCAGGATAATTAAATATTTGACAGTGCAAAAAAAGGAATTTTCTGAGTGAACTGAATCAAGGGTTGGTGGTAGTAAAAGTCCCTCCAACTTTCTGTGAAAGCAATAGAAGATGCTATGCCATCTGCTCTCTGAGGCCTCCACCTTCCCCATCCCATCCAGAAATGTCTATGCTGGAAAAGTCTGTTTTCCAACCCTTGGGCTGGGACAGTTATAAGAAGAGGAGCCTTCTGCGCCAGGAAGCCCTTTGCTACACTTGGAGTGAAGACTCCGTGCCGCTCACACCGCTCCCAGGAAGGCTTGTTTCCCACCTGGCATCTTCACTTCTTCCATTGCTGTGTTCTGGGATGTAGGTTTCATATGTAACCTAGGAAGGGGCAGAAAGGCCCAGCTGCAGGGTGATTATTATTATTATCATCAAGTCTCCTTTGATGAGGTTGTACCCATCTTCACGTCCTCACCTGCCCTCCTGCCGGGGCCACAGTAGTCCTAGGAACTCTGCTCTCGGCTACGCTGACTCCCATGCTTACCGATCCTGCCTACTCCCTTCATACAGTAACTGGAGGCAGACTTTCTTTTTTTTTTTTTTTTTAAGATTTTATTTATTTATTTGAGAGAGAGAGAATGAGAGATAGAGAGCACAAAAGGGAAGAGGGTCAGAGGAAGAAGCAGACTCCCCGCTGAGCAGGGAGCCTGATGTGGGACTCGATCCTGGGACTCCAGGATCATGACCTGAGCCGAAGGCAGTCGCCCAACCAACTGAACCACCCAGGCGCCCTGGAGGCAGACTTTCAAATGGAGAAACCAGGGACAGAGAGTCCCCAGGAGCCCGGGTTGGAATCAGGAGCCCAGGAAGCTGACTCCCGACTGCTCTGACGGGGCTCCTGTCTCCATTGTTGGGGAGTTTGAACCTGAAACATGCTCGTTCTAAGACACAATCCCAACCTCCTCTCGGCTTCTAGCTGGTGCCTCTTAGGAAGGCCGTGGAACAGCTGCTTCTAACCTGCTCTCAGCGGGAGAACTGAGGATTTGAAGCCGGCAACTCACCAGGGAGATGGTGGAGTTGGAGTGTTGGGTGCGGCAGAAGGGTTTGAGTAAATCCTCTCGCATCTGCAGGAGATGTAATGCCCTGGTTATGCCAGCCCGAGTCCTGGCCTGGGCACCGCAAGTCAGATGGGTTAGGTGGGCAGACTCACCTTCTTGTCTGTGAGGCAACCAAACAGTAAGATGAAGACACCCTAAAAGAGGGATATGGGGATAAGTTCGTCAAGGAGGAAGGAATCCACGGAAGTAAACTCTTTTCCCTCTCCTTTTCTTTTAGCTTCTGTCTTCCTGTCTAATTCATGTCCCGAGGCTTCCCATCTAGAGTTTTCTGCATATTTGCATCATTTGGTGCATAGAATCCATTTCAGGTACTTCTCTTACTGCTTTGGTTACAAAGGATAGATATCAAAGTTTTGAGTACTGACAATTCCCTGACTTCTCTGGCAAAACCAGATACTATTTTACAGATAAGAAAACCAAAGCTCACAGAGGTTCGTCCAAAGTTCTCCAGCTAGTCAGTGGAGGAAATGGGATCCAAACCTAAGTCTTCTAAAATTCCTGAGACTGTTTCTTCTGCTCCACCATGATACCTCCTTGAGAGGGGACTGGCAGTGACTTAAACCATCTAAAAGGGCAAAAAGCTCAGCCACCACACTGTCACCCACCTGGGTGGTGTTGAGAATCGTGAAGATGTAGTGAGGAACTATGGAGACTTCCTCCAGCAGAGTGGCCAGGCCCAGCCCCCAGGTGAGGCCGAAGATGGGGGTGAGAATGAGCAGGTCTTTGGTCACCCCCAGAAGGGCATGGCGCTTCTCCACCTGGGGCCCCTCTGACAGTGAAGGTCTCAGGAGCTTCAGCACAGCCATGGCTAGTACCAGCCCATTCATGCCCACAATAGCCAGCACTCGCCCCACGAAGGTGTAGAGTGCCCCTCCCTTCCCATTCAACCAGCACGCCCCCTCCCCCCAGGTATTGCCCTCGGGGTAGGTAGAGGCCCAGGGCAGCACCTGCAAACCCCATTGGGCATATATAGCCAAGGACCACCATCAGGGAGAGTACTCGGCACTTGGACAGCTGATGGAAGACGAACAGCAGCTGGTGCACCAACATCAGGCCCTGAGCGAGCATCCAGGAAAAGGTGGGCAGGTAGAGGAAGTGACAGAGGAAGGCAGCAGCCAGGCAGAGTGGGCTTTGGGATCCCAGAGGAAGCAGTAGGGCTCCCAGGAAGCAGGTGTCCGCAGCCAAAAGGCAGATCACCATGTTGAGCAGGGCCATGTGGCATAAGTAGGCAACTTTGTTCGGTACACGACTCTCCACGCCAGCCTGTACATGCCCAGGCACACAAGCAGGGCCAGGATGGAGGCCCCCAAGCCCACCTGACTCAGCAGCTCCAGGGTGGGGTTTTCTGGAAGAGTATTTCGGGACATGAGGATGGAGAAGGCAGTGAGGTGCCGACCGATACACTGAGTAGTGGGGCTGGTGTGAGCGGTCTGCACCTGGCACCCTTCATCTGACCGACGCCCCTTGCCCTGGAAGAGATTGTGGTCCCAGAAGACACAGTGGGGAGTGCTAGCTGTGTCCCCGAAGTCCATGATGACTTCTCCCTGGTTGAAGGCCTGGCCACCTGCCATGATGGAGATAGAGAGGACCAGCCCAGGAGTGGCATAGAAGGAGTCCCCCAGCCCTTGGCCATAGTTTGAGGGCAGAAGATGGTCCAGTTTCCGCAGTAGAATGCTAGTAACACTGAAGTTCGTTCCATTATGGCCCAGTGGGGCCAGTGAGCGCCTAGGAATGCATGCCTGCAATGGGGGCTGAGTGGAGAAGGGGGGTCTGTAGTCAGCAGGAAACGCAGGACCAAGGAGCTGGGTCTGCAGCTGCACGTTATGCAAGCTGAAGGAGAAGGGGTGATCCTGTGGGCATAGGCTGTGTGCCAGGGTCTCCACAGCCAGCAGGAGATCTGAGCCTGCTGAGGGCTTCTGGGCCTGGGGTGGGGCCCACAGAGAGCCGGTGTCCATGTCTAGGACCTTGTCTGTGGTTTTCAGGAGAGCCTGTGATGCCCAACAGAGAGATCCCAACAGAGAGATGAGCCCTGGCTGCTACAGCCCATAGCAGGGCCAGGGGCACAGGGAACTCTAGGCTCCAAACCCACCTTTCCTAGTCCAGCAGAAGACCCAAAGGTGGAGAGAAAGGGGAAGAGGAAGACAGACCTGTGAAGGAAGAGTTTCTATATGGGAAGAATGGGGAGCTGTTCAGCTCACCACTGGGGTGGCTTCAAGTATGTGGTCTCTTGATGCAATCCAGCCTCTCCATCTGACAGTCTTTCTCTCCCCTCCATTCCTCGGGCCACCCAGGCCCTAAGGGGCCCCTTTCCAATTCCTTGACCCCTACAGGTCTGTAAAGCTAAGAATGGTACCCAGTGGTAGAGGGCATGATGTTCTGAAGTAGAAGGCCACATGCACGTCCATCCACCCACATGTGATATACATTCCCAGATAGGAAGTGTGTTGTGTCATTGCCCCTGGTTATTCTTTTGGGTGCCTCTTATTGGTCACCAACTGTTGCCCATATCGAGAGCTGGTTTAGGTGAGTCCAGCCAAGCCAAGAGTGTTTGAGTATCTTCATGTAGGTATCGTGTGTGTGTGTGTGTTTGTGTGTGTGTGTGTGTGTTTCAGGGGGTGGGGGGGCTTCACATCATATGCACGCATCTGCATGTGCATGAATGCCTCTGAACTCATATCTTCACACTCCTTCCTGCCTTTCCTGACCTCCCGTGTGTTATCAGCATCAGACCTTCTCCACATTTCATGGCCTTGAGACTGGTGTCCAAGAGGAGAGACGGACCAGGGAAGCAGACACTCAGACTCTACAAAGGTCTGCTGGCTGGCAGTCCATGATGATGTCAGGGGGACAGAAGTGCCCAGAGGTAAAGAGCTTCAGGCCCCTACTACCCAGCTGGCCCCTGCCATGGCTCAGAGAGCTCACCTCCAGGGCCCTGCAGGTAAGCTGTATTCTAGCATCCACCACCACCTTGGCCAGGAATGATATGGTGCCCAGCAGTGCCAATAAGTCAGAGGACGAGCTCACCACCATCACGTGCTCTGACAGCTGTGCCAGGATCTGTGGCACCTCCCCAGCAGGCCAGCCCTGGCCTGCCCGTAGCAGCTGAGACACAAGACAGCAGGAATTGGGGAGTCGGGTGGGCAAGTCCTCACGAGGGAGGGGCCATTCCTCCCCCATCCAGCTCTTTCCTCCCCATCCCCGTACCAGTCCCAAGGGAACAGGAAGCAAAGATCGAGTGAGCCACATGGAAGGAACTGACACCCATGTTAGTGGAACAGACATTTGGTGGGATTAAGTTTGGAGAATAGCACGCTCCCCACAATGAGAATGCTGGGCACTCTCTGGCCCCTGCCTCACTCCCTGGCTCTGCTGGGCTCCAGTTCAGAGAAGGTTGAATGACCTTCAGGCCGGGCCTCAGGGGGAAAGGCTTCTAAAGCTAGGTCCCGAGTGAGAAAAGGGTAGGTCATGGAGGGTGAGGCATGTGGGCAGCAGGGCCTGAAGCTTTACCCGGGCTCTGTGATGCAAGGCCAGGAGCTCTGTGTCTGTGCAGCTGCTGTGAATGGGCTCCCAAATCCCATCAGGCCCACAGGTCAGCTTTACTATGCCTGTCTTGTTCACCGGACATGGGGCCTGTGCCACGTGGCCAGCCTTGGTGACATTCCAGGCAACAGCTGAGAAGTCCTCAGGGCAGGTGGTGTCTCCATCTGAAGAATGATATCAGGGAGGCTCAGCAAACACAGTCTAGCCCCAGCCTTTCTGGGGCAAAAACCTGTTCAGGCTCTGGAGACGGGCTGTGGGGCCCAGTGCAGGGAAACGTTAAGGAGCACGCAGGGCAAGCAGTGAGAGGTCAACCGGCTGGACCCCAAGTCCCACATACCCTGGATGATGGTGACAGAGATGGGGACCCTGAGAGGGGTCAGTCCTGGGCTCTGCAGCTCACAAGTGTATGTGGTGTCAGCCACAGGGCAGTGCTGAACGGCCAGCACAAAGCACCGGGAGCCTGGCTTGTTGACTAAGGAGGCTGAAGATAACATGAGAGAGGGAACAGTTACTGGGCTTGGAACAGACCTGGAAGCCAGCAGGCCCAGAGATGTCCTTTCAGTCTTTCTAGCAACTTCAGAAGCAGATGATGCAGTGCGGAAGACCTGAGTGGTACGAGAGCATCAAACTATGAAGGCAGCGCTTGGATTTTGGTGAGGGGCACCTGGGGGTCTCTAACTAGCCCCAGGACTTGAAGCCAGGTTCCTCATTTGTAGAATGGGGACTATCACCAAACGAACTTCACAGAGTATATTGCAAGAGTTTATTAAGATTGTGTGAAAACATTTTGCAAACAGATATCTACATTTATGTGGTTTTTGCTGTATCAATACAATTAGGATGCTTGTGGGGTAAAAACAGGGTTGGACTTGGACCCAGAACTCCCAGGTTGAACTGCAGCCTCTGCTTCCTGCGAGCTGGAGAGCCAGCTGCCTGGAGACCAGCTGCCGCCTGTCCCCTGGCCCCGACAGCCCCTCTGTACCTTTGCTGCCCTCCCTGGGACTCCAGGAAGCTGTGTAGGCCAGGTGCGTGCTGGGGATGCAGCAGGTCAGCTGGAAGCCAGGGCAGGTGGCACAGGAAATGGAGAGCTAGTCTGGAAGCCGAGCCACATCTGTTGCCTGCAGGGGCACCTTCACCACCTGGGACAGCTCCCATCTGAATCCCTGAGCCTCAAAGCAGCCCGTGTACTCACCTGCAGATACACACCTGCTGCACCTCCCAGCTCCTCCGGCCCCCACCTGTGCCACAGAAGCTCTGCTGCTTCTAAAGCCACACCTGAGGTCTGCCTTCCTGGTCCGGCCTCTCCTTAAGCCCAGCAACAAAGGTCCCTGCCCCCGAAAGGATTTCTAGGAGGAAGAGGCCTGGAGAAGAGGCTCCTGACATTTTTTTTTTTTTTTTTTTAGTAGCCCGGAGCCATGGATTCCAAGGTGAACCTTTTTCCTGCGAGGGGATGCCTTTCCCGAACCACCTGATGCCACTGCAATATCTTGAAGCAAAACACAATGTCTGTTCTCTGCTGAAATTGACACGCCACCTTCAGCATTCTCCTGTTAAAATTGTTCACATCAGTGGGCTCCTTAGCCTTTGTTTCCCCAGAATGAATACATGGAAAGATGCAAAAGGACAGGAAGGGGAGAGAAAAGCAGGAAGGAGAAGAGAGGGAGGAGGAGGAAGGTGAGGGAAGCAGGGGAAGGGAAGGACAAAGAGAGGGGCAAGGCGGCGGAGGAGAGAGATGAAAGGAAGGGCAGGCTGGCTACCTGCCCATCCATGGGAGACGTTGGGGAGCTCAGGACAGCCTGACCTGGGCTAGAGGCCAGGGACACATGTGTCCCTGGCTGCAGGAGGATGGATGTGGGACTGCCCACGGGCCGCAGGAACCATTTCGGGTTGGTGGTCTCACGGCTCTTGATGAAGGTCAGATTCAGAGTGGCGCCAGGTGTCCGCACCCAGGAGGTCGGGCTCAGCCTTCCGGGGACTGCGGGGAGGCAGAAGGCAGGCGCCCCTTGGAGCAGGAATTGTGGCCCTCTGCGGTTAAGCCAACTCCTTCCCCATCTTCGGAAGCCCGTTCCTCGTCACTCCCTCCCCACCGCCCCCAGTACTGTTTTGTTTTGTCCCTGGATGAGAGTGGCTGCTGTAGTCCAGCCGAGGACCCTGTCATTGGGAACCAAACAGGGAAGTCTTGGGGCCCACGATTTCCCCTCCCACAGGGGACCTGGGGCTGCTGGAGCCCCTTCCTGGCCCTCTAGGGTCAACAGCAGTCACTCTAGCCCTTTCTCTCCTTGTCCATATGTCTCAGGAGCCCTGTTGTTCATTAGCCTCACTACTCAGTCCCAAGCTTGAGGCTGTGACCCACCAGGATAACTGGCGATTCTCCCACCAGCGGAGCTCCTGGGCTTGGGCCAGCTGGCCGAAACACAGGACTCAGAGAGGAGAAAACACAGGCTTTCTTTCCCAGGGTCCCACTGGTTTCCAAGTTCCCAAATCTCCTTACCAGGTGGCAGCAACTGGCAGGAGCCGGCTTCAGCGGGGCCGAGGACCAGACAGCCACAGGCCCTGTGGCTGTGGGGGGGCTCGCAGTTAGGGTGACGGGAGCAGATGCTGGTGTTCCACTGGCACCCAGACAGGCAAGCACAATAGGTCTGCCCATCGCCGTGGAGGTTACACTCTGCGGCAGAGGGCGGGGACAAGATGTGGGCAGGCCGTATGAGAGAGCCAGTCCTCTGATGCCTGAGCAGCTCTAGGGCTGGCTGTCTGGAGCCATCCCAAAGTCACCAGAGCCTCAGCCATCAGGGACCACCTCCTCACTCAGGGTTCAAAGCAGCAGAGGTCTGGCTGGGCAAAGTCATCAGGGGTGGGGCCCCGGGGGTGGGCGGAGAAGTCCCAGCCCACGACCGTCTGCGTCTTGGGCTTCTGCCGAAGTTTAGAAGTTGGGGACATGGAACAGGAAGGGAAGGGTCTGTCTGGTGGGGAGGCGAGGAAGGAGCTGGGCTTTTCTCCAGGAAATGGGAGGGGCTGGCAGCGGTCTAGGCGAGCTGGCTGCGGGAGACCTGGGAAGCCTGTGCCCCCTTCTCTCTCAGCCCCCTGTCCCCCACAAGCGGTGGAAGGGCCATTGAGAGGGAGGGCTCCGTAGAATCCGCCCTACCTGTTGAGGCTGAGGCCAGTGAGAGTTCTTGGGAAAGAAGAAGCCGAGGCAAGGGGGTGAGTCAGGGTCCTGGAGAGTGCCAGTGGCCAGGTTTGATTTGGCAAGTCCAGCTGTACATAGACCGAGGCCAGGACGGATTCTACAGGAGCAGAGGGGGCAGCTGTAGAGGAGAGGTGGCAAGGCCACGGGCTGGTCCCCTTCTGCCTCCCACACCTGGCTGGTCACTGGACCCTGGGCAGATCCCACCTCCCATAGCCCAGCTAGGAGCTGACAAGACTCGAGAGGGCCATAACCCCTCATTCGCAACGTTGCATTCACATACAGCTCCATGTCACCCCCCCCTCATTTTATAGATGAGGCTCTCCAAGATGAATGATTTTCTCAAGGCCTCACAGCTAGAGAACTGGCCTCTGGACCTGACCAGGTGGACTGTGGACCTGGACTGTGACCAGCCATGGATCCAGTCTTCCATGGGTCCTCTTCAGCCTCATTCCCTGCTCCCTGACCTCCCCCCTTGCCCTCCCACTCCTCCCTCCTTCTTCCTCCCGTCCACTCCATCCACTCACCCCCTTCTCCACTCCTTTGGTCCAATTGCTGCCCCGATTCCCCTCCAGCCTGACTCTGTGCCTGGAACAGAGGAGAGACCTCTGAGAGGATGCTGACCCCAGGTTTCTTCCAGAGACAGCTTCTTCCCCAGGGGGCTCGGGCTAGCCTGAGTAATTTGGCATGACTCCATCTCTTTGAAGCTCTTCTTTTTGCCTAGCCAGAAGCAAGCAGGCACATCAGGAGAGGAAAGCAGGCTTCCGGTAGGAGGCACCCGGGATGCAGCCCCAAGGACTCTGCCAAGGCCTGCAAATCCCACCCGAACCCGGGAACCAGGCACACCCTGGAGAGTCAACATGCTTTGCTTAATTCCTTCCTGAATTTACCTGTCCCTGGGCCTCTAGGCTAATTGAAATGGCTGTGTCTGGAACACCAGTGGGGAGGGCCAGACCGAGCCGGCTGGGGCCCAGAGGCTTGGGGAATTCTGTTCTTTTCATAGGAACTGCCACAAGGGTGAGCCTAAGGCAGCATCTTCCCTTAGACTCTGGTTCCTGTAAATTATTTCCTCACCAACTCCTCCCTCTTTCAAAATTATATGTGAATGTGGGTACTATCTCAAAACAGATACAGATAATAGATATGGGTACGGATACAGAGATGTCTTCTTGGGGGAAAACAGAGATAAAAAAGTGCTAACCTTGACTTTGCTGTCTTTCTTCAGATTCTCTCCTGTCCTCTATGCTGGAAAATTTTTCTTTTCTTTCCATTTTTAAATTGTAAGCTTGACTGGGAGAATTTTTATCCAAAATGTAGCTGGCATCACTGGAGTTCACAGTGACTCAAAGAAACAAAAGCTATCCCACACCCTGGAAAATAAGACTGACCTATCAGAGATTTTATAACAAACTGGCCTCTCTTTTTTACATGACTTCTTCTCCCTCCAGCCCTTGCGCCTCCACCTGTCCCTTCATCCACACCTTGCTGCCTCTCACGCTGATAGGCCCCTATGTCAGCTCTGTAGACCTTCCCTGGGTACTTGCCCCAGGCTTACTCACAGGTTGAGATGCTTGAGCAACTGGTGACCTCACCAGGGGGAGAGTCATGGCCAGGAGTACCACGGAGGCAGCGGAACAGACCATGGCTCAGTGAAGCAGTCCTCAAGAATCCTCCAGCTGCTGCCTGATGCAAATTTCCTCAGAGAAGAGTTGGCAAGGCTCAGCACAGCTGGGTTGGGAGGGAAGAGGGGACGGGAGCCAGCCGAATTTACAGAGGAAGTGCTGCAGTTTGTGACCGAGTCACATAGGCATCCAGGTCCCAGTGGGGCCACCTGGAACCCATGTGCCCCAGTGACAATGGTCTGCTCAGGCTCCCCCTGGGTTCTAAACCAAGAACTCGGTGCACAGGAGAGGGCTTGGGGGTCCTAGGTCACAACCAGCAATATGCCAATAAGCCAGGGATCTGGGACATCTGGATTGTCCTGAAACTTCTGGGAAGCTGGATCATTGATCTCAGAGCCAACGTAGAAAGGACAAACATTAGGGCGGATTTCTAGCCTAAAATAATTTCCAGACTCTTAAATTTAACTAAGAACCTGGAAAAATGCTGGGAGAAATTACTAAGTAACTTCACAAAATAGTTTTGAAGTGAGGATGGTTTTTCCAGACAAGACACAAAACCCAGAAAGCCAGAAAGAAAATAAATTAGGCTGTCTAAAAAGTTTTAAATTGGGGGTGAAAAGCACATTAGGGTAAAAAGGCAAAAGACAACATGTTTGTAGCACGATGATTGAATAAGGGGCCAACCTTAACAAAAGAGTTTTTATCTTACATTAGTAAGATGGAAAATGGGCAAAAAATAGAGTCAGTTTACTGAAAAAGAATTATCAATAGTTTGATAAACATATAAAAAATCCACTTTGAAAAAATAAAACTGGAAAAAAGAAAAAACAGACAAAAATAAAACAAAAAAAGAAAAAAATTAAAAAATGAAATAAGAAAATACTCTGTCACCTACTAATTATCAAAAGACATTGATTATATTCAGTGTTGACAAAAGTGTAGTGACACATGTATACAAAAATGTGTGCATACAGATGTTCAAGGCAGAGTTGTTTGTGACAGCAAATGAGTTAAACAACCAAAATGTCCATTCAAAAGGGGTATTTCCAAACAACTGAACATTGTTGTGGAAAAAAAGTGAGGTAACTCTATTTGGGGGTGAATCCCAATATATATGGTGAGGTGTAAAGTGTGTATTATGCTGCCTTTTACATAAAAAAGGGGATCTATATTCAATATCTGTGCTTTTTATACCTAGAATACTTCTGGAAAAACACATCAAGAACGTTGGCAACTGTTGCTTCTGGGGAAGGGGGTTAAGGGTGCAGATGCGTCTGTTTGATATATATTTTTTCTAAACATAGGCATGTATTTTCCTAATTAAGAAAAGGAAGAATGGATTTACAGATGCACACACGCAGGCGCGTAAGCACGCACGTGTGCACATGCACATGAGCACGCACACGCACACGCACACGCAATACCTATGGTAAAATCTAGCCGCAGTACAGTTCTACTTCCACCACCTCTTCAACTGTCCCCTTGCTAGGACGGCTGCCGAGGTACAGCTGACACACAGAGCAGTGACATGCATGGGAACAAAGACTTTGTTAATAATCGATTTGAGAATGGTAAAGAATCAGGTTTGAGAACGTGAAGGGGGTGGCCATAAGCATTGTGGGACTTGCCCACCGCAGCTGCAGACGGTCTCAGAGGGTCCAGGGGGATATGGGCCACCACCAGCATCTGCCACAGTCACCGGAGTGCATCAGTCCAAGCATAAGGTTGTCCTGGACGATGCTCGACAGGGTCTGTCAAGGAGCAGGGACGACAGAAGAGAGAGGTGGAACTGTTTCTGTAATTTGAGAGAAGTTTCAAACATTTTTGCCAGTACAAAAAAACACCGAGAAAAGATCGGAAGGAAATGCTACAGGCTCTAGGAAGTGTCCGTTGACTTTACCTCAGGATTCCTCAGGGCTTCACACCGTGCACCAGGGGCCTTAAGTGATACTTGTTCTAAATGGGTCAGTGGATAAATGACACACACCAAGGGGCGCCTGGGTGGCTCAGTTGGTTAAGCATCTGATGCTTGATCTCAGCTCAGCTCTTGGTCTCAGGGTTGTGAGTTTGGGCCAGCGTGGGGCTCCACGAACAGTGCGGGGCCTACTTAAAAAAAAAAAAAAAGAAAGAAAAAGAAAAAAGAAGCACAACAAGACATTAACAGTGGTTGTAACTAAATGGTAGGATTTGGCATGTTTTTCTATGTTCTGCTTTTCAATTTTATATTCCATAATGGAAAAAAAGTCCTAACAAAAATACCAGATCTTGCTGTGCCCGGGGGGCTCAGGGGCTCAAGTGACCTACTCTTGATTTCATCTTAGTCGTGATCTGGGGAGGGGGGAGGTCCCAGCTCAGTGGGGAGTCCGCTTGAGATTCTCTCCCTCTCCTTCTGTCCCTTCCCACCCCCCTGTTTGCGTGCACCCACTCTCTCTCTCTCAAATGGATAAATAGATCTCTAAAAAAATAATCTTATAGTCTCAACTCCTTCCTTGTAGACCAACAAGGCTCAGAGTCCTTCAGGTTTGCCCAGGTGTCCCCGGTTGCCAGGAAGCACCCGGAGGCTGAATCAGGTCTCTGGGTTAGGGTGGGGTTCAGGCAAACAGGTACTTAATTGCTACCACCTACCTACTCCCAAGTGGAAGGTCAACTGTAAGGCTATTGGTCTCTGTCCTATATACCTAATGATATTTGGAAACCAGTAAGTTTCTACCCCTGCTGGCCGTTTCTCTGGGCTCCTAGGTTGCACCCTGGGCAAAAGAAATTTCCTTTCCATTCCTTTGTGCTTTGAGCCCTCCAGGCCATTCAGCAGGGTCTTTGATAACAAAGGTTTGTAATCTGGGTTTCTCTTATCTGTATCCAAACAGGTTATTTTAGGAGGTTTTACCTCCGTTACTATGTAAACTACTAATAGATTACTAAAGAATAAATGTAGCTTAGACCTTTATCCCATATGAATCCTAACTTCTTTTCTCTTTCCACCTGACATGGCACGACATTATTGGAAATATTAAATGATAGGTTGTTAGATTGGGAAGGGACCTTAACTGAGATACTGAAGCAGCCAGGCTGGGTCCGAGGATCCGGGGGGGGGGGGGGGGCCCACAGGCCCAGCCAAGAGGCTCCTTGGCTTTGCACAAGATAGAAGTCAAACGAGAGCGAGAAGGAAGTGAAAACAGAGTTCACTGAATAGCGTGAGTGACAGAGAAAAGCAGACCTAGTGTCCGGGAGACTCGGAAAGGAAAGGAGAGTTAGTCTTGTTGCTGGGTGTTAGGGGTTTACATTGGAAAGGGGTTCTGGGTATGTGTTCCTTCAGGAATCCAGGGTAGGGTCCGACCAAAGGTGAGTGACTGGTGAATTATAGGCGTTATTTCATAAACTGTTGAAGGTAGGGAGCATTGATGTCAGCATCAGCTGAGGTTTGTTTGAAGCGAATGTCCTAGAACATGTTTGGGATCCGGCTCTTCTTAGCTATTGTCACGTGTTTGGGGGCCGAGGATGAAACTTGGAGAATGGTTAACTCTCTTGCTTTCCCCTTGGATTGGGAATGTAGCTTCTCTGGATTTTACTCAGATGCCAGGTGAAATACAGAATGTGAGTAAATAGGTCCTCGCAGGAAAACAGCAGAATTGGAGCCTTTTCAGTTTCTCTACCTCAATATTATCTACTCCATCTACTCCAGCTCTCTCACTTTATAGAAGAGGAAAAGGAGCCAGGAGATCACACAGCTAGTGGATGGCAGAACCAAAGTTTTAAAGCCAGGTCTTCTGACTTTGAATCTAAGGAATTTAGACAAAGGGAATTAAGACTGATCAATTTAAATATAGAATCATAGGAACTTCTAGTCACAAAAATGCACTAAAGATAGTATGAGATAGCATTTGATCCTACAAAGAAGACAGTTCTTCATAAAGGCTTCTTTTCCTAAGGAGGAGAGGAAACGAATATAATATAAAAACAGGGGGGAGTATAGAAAGCATGTGCATAAGAATCAGGCAGTTCTTTCAGTCAGCTCATGGATACCTTACTTATCTAGATGTCCTTAATTCAGCAAATGTGACCATTGGGAACAAAGCTGGTATCTACAAGGAAAAATATGAACTGTCTTATACAAATCACAAAAGGCTGCAAGACGGTAATATAACTCGACGAAAGAAGAACAATTCTTTTTTCTATGAGCAGACAACTGTGTGGTAAGTTTTGAAAAAGGGCAACTAATGCAGAAGCAGACACGGGAATCAGACAGCTGGGGATCAAGAGCAGCTTCCTTACTGGAAGAACTGACTGAGAGAAGATGGTTTGGGTCTCAGCCAGATGCACTTCCCAATCCATCCTCTCTCAACTGAATTTACCTAGCTAGTCCCTGACATAGCCAGGCATCTCCGGGTCTCCCTTGTGGGGACAGGGTTGCTCAGAATGAGTCTGGAGGACTGGCCATTCCCAAAGAGGGAGCATCCAGAGCTTATTCTGCATGTCTTACCAAGCAGTGAAATCACTTTTTGCTTGGGGGAGAGGAAGAGGGAACAAAGACTATATATCCTTCTGGGGAGGAGAATTTCCCTTCCCTTGGTGGAAACATGAAAAGAAAAGAGGAAACGTTCCATGCCAACACCATGCAAGATTATAACAAGATTTATTTCAGTATTCTAGTGAAAGAGAAAACTGGAAAACTTCATTTAACTAATGACAAAATATACAAATGAGTAGATTTTATAAAATCGGTAAACCTAGACAATCTGTTTCAATACCTTGCTACAAGCCTTAGGGGAATGTGTGCAAAGAGCAAAAAATAGTAGGTACTTGTTCTGGAAGCCTATTGTTAACCACATCCATTCCACTTTCTGACTCACTTCCTAGAATTACCCTCCACCCATCATCCCAGGTTTACCACGGAAGTAGTCACTTTATACAGTCATGCTGCGGCTCCCTGACTACAGTCAGTGGGGACACATCTAATGCCACGTTGGAACATTTCTCTCTTCCGAGATATTCTGAGAGCCGGGACCTAGTGAGGGCCTGAGCTTGGACCCGCAACAAGTAAATCTCAGCAGCTACTGGTTTTGGTCTTGTGGACTGGGGAAATGGTCTGCACTCAAAGGAAGAGGGAGGCTAAGGTGTGGACAGAAACAGAAAGAACAAGAAGAGAGTCCATTGTTTCAACTTTAGTTTGTTCTTGATGCTCCTTTGCACTCCTGATCTTGAGTTCCATCAGGGACCCCAACTTCTTTTAGGGGACCCCTCCTTGCTTGAGCTAGTTAGAGCAGGTTTCTGTTATTTGCAGCTAGAGGAACGTGTATGGACACATGCTCAGAAAAGCCAAGGAAGCTGTGATGGTGGAAAAGTGGTTATCATATTAAGTTACAGGATTAAAGAACCATGTGATTCAAGATAGTCACTTCATCTTTCTAGAGACCTCGCTTTTCACATCACTACAATGAAGGAGTTGAATTACATGATCGTGTGGCACAGCTGACCCTTGAACAACATGGGTTTGAACTGCGTGGGTCCACTTACACGCGATCTGTTTCGATAAATGCAGTACAGGGCTATAAATGCATTTTCTCTTCTTTCTGATTTTCTTTCTTCTTTCTTTGGAGTAGTTGACACATGATGTTATGTTAGTTTCAGGTGTACAACAGAGTGGTTCAACAGCTCTATACCTTATGCCATGCTCACTGCAAGTGCAGCCACCATCTGGCACCACACCACGCTATACAATACCATTGCCTGTATTCCCAATGCTGTACCTTTCATTCCTGTGACCTCTTCATTCCGTCCCTGGAAGCCTGTACCTTCCACTCTCCTTCACCTTTTTTGCGCATCCCCCTCCACCCTCTTCCTTATGATTTTCTTAACATTTTGTTTTCTCTAAGTTACTTTATTATAAGAATGCAGTATATAATATATAGAACACACAAAATATATATTAACTTCTTATGTTATCAGTAAGGCTTCTGGCCAACAGTAAGCCATTAGCAGTTAAGTTTTTAGGGAGTCAAAAGATATACACAGATTTTTGACTGTGCTGGGCTTAGCACCCTTAACTCTCAAATTGTTCAAGGATCAACTGTACTTTAAAATTTTGTTCCATTTTCTTCTGGCCCTCATGGTTTCTAATGCAAAATCCATAGTTACTCTTCCCTTGTAAGTAATGTATCATTTCTATGGCTGCTTTCAAGTTTTTTTCCTTTGTCTTGAAACTTATGACGTGGCTAGGCTGTTTTTTTGTTTTGTTTTGTTTTGTTTTGTTTTGTTTTAAGGCTTATCCTGCTTTGGATTCACTGAACTTTTTGCATATGTAGCTTTAGGTAGCCCATCAAATTTGAGCATTTCAGCCATTATTTCTTCAAATATTTTTTCTGCACCACATTCTTTCTCCTCTCTTTCTTGGACTCTAATGACAAATATTAGACTTTTTTCCCCCTGTATTATTTTTTTCATAGACCCCTGTAGCTTTGTTCAGTTTTTCAATTTCTTTTTCTCTCTCTGTTGTAACAGATGTGATTAAGTTAAGGATCTTGAGATAGGAAGATTATCCTAGGTGGGCCCAATGTAATCACAAGCATCATTATAAAAGGAAGACAGGACTGTGAGGGACAAAAAAGAAGATCTGTAACAGAAGCAGAGGTTGGGATGATGTGCTTTGAAGGTGGAGAAAGGGACCATGAGCCAAAGAATGAAGGCAGCCTCTAGAAGCTGGAAGAGGCAAGGAAATGGATTCTTCTCTGGAGCCTCCAAAAAAAAATGCAGTCCTGCTGACATCTTGATTTTAACCCTGTTAAGATTCACTTCAGATGTCTGATCCTCATGACTGTAGGATATGACATTTGTTTTGTTTCAAATCACTATATTTGTAGTAATTTGTTATAGAAGCAATATGAAACAAATAGAATCCATGAAGCAATTTAAAAAATTTTTGATTCCTGTTATTACCATTTGGATATTTCTATTTTCTGTTTCTTCACTGAGACTTCATCTTCTCATTCATTTCAAGAATATTCATACTTATGACACTTTTATAATAATTGCTTTAATATCTTTTTTTTGATAATTCCAACATCTGTGTCGTTTCAGCATTGCTGTCTGTTGATTGTTTTCTTCCCATGTGAGTTGAGATTTCCTATTTTTTTATATGCCAAGTAATTTTGGATCGTATCTGGACATTTGATATTATGTTGTTTAAATCCTATGGAAAATGTTGATATTTTTGTGTTAGTAGGGATTGACCCAGTTTGGTTCAGGTCATGAGATTTGACCAACCTACTGTGCATTGTATTTTTAACATCAGTTCCCTTTCCAAATGCCTTTGCAGTGCTATTCAGATCTGCTGCATATATGCCCCCCAGTGGCCAGTACGGGCCCTGGTGATGGTCTGTCTCACAGTAGTTCTAAGTGTATGGTATGCTATTTAGGGTCGGAGTCAGGCATGCACAACTGGGAGATGATCCCAGGAGTTCCTAAGACTCAATGGGGTCGTCTTCCTGAGCTCTTTCTCTCTCAAGTTATTCAAAGTACTCTAGAATAATACTTTATCAAGGTAGCAGGCATATAGCACACTTATACATCTCTCTATTGCATGTGTTTTAAACACATTTTTAAGTGCTTTACAGAAGGCGTATGACACAGATTTCCTTAAATAACACACTCTTCTCAAAGGAGCATGCACATAGCTCTTATAACTATATTACTTTTTTTTTTTTTTTTTTTTTTTTTTAGAGGGCGGTAGGGGCAGAGGGAGAGAGAGAGTCTTAAGCAGGTTCCATGTTTAGTGTGGAGCCCCATGTGGGGCTCAATCTCACAAACCTGAGATCGTGACCTGAGACAAAATCAAGAGTCAGATGCTTAACCGACTGAGCCACCCAGGCGCCCCTTTATTACATTTGTTTTAAAAAAATTCTCTAAATGAATTACAGAATGGCAATCACATCCATTCCCTTAAAAACATTGTTTTCTTTGTAGCAGATGGATGGCACTCTTATAGTCACCATTATTATATGTGTTTCTAAATCCTTCTCTAAATGCATTATAGAAGAGCTAAGTATTCTTTTTTTAAAAAACATTTTATTTATTTATTTGACAGAGAGAGACACAACGAAAGAGAGAACACAAGCAGGGGGAGTGGGAGAGGGAGAAGCAGGCTTCCCCCTGAGCAAGGAGCCCGAAGCGGGGCTTGATCCCAGGACCCTGGGATCATGACCTGAGCCGAAGGCATACGCTTAATGACTGAGCCCCCCAGGTGCCCTGAAGAGCTAAGTATTCTTAGAACGCTTCAAAACATCTTTTATGGGGGCACCTGGGTGGCTCAGTCAGTTAAGCATCTATCTGCCGTTGGCTTAGGTCATGATCCCAGAGTCCTGGGTTTGAGCCCCATGTCGGGCTCCCTGCTGAGCAGGGAGTCTGCTTCTCCCTCTCCCTCTGCCACTCCCCCTTGCTTGTGCTCTCTCTGTTAAATAAATAAAATCTTTAAACTAAAACATCCTTTACAGGATAAAATCCAACCTCCTCAAGTCTAACTGATGTAATGAGATGGGTAGAGGCCATCTGATGGGTCACAGTTGCCAATAGGAAGTGAACTGATCACACAATACTCAGGTCAAATAAAAATGAGGGTGAGTACCATGCTGTCTCCAATATGGGGCAGAATTAGTTTGAACCTTTATCTCACACCTAAAGAATAAATCCCACCAAATAGGAGTTTGCATTCAATTACAATTCCACTGTGTTAGTGCAACAATGGTATACTTATATTAAAAATATAAAGGCAAGAAAATAAACAATTTATTTAAAAAAGCAACTTTGATTTTGGTTTGTTAGAGCAATGCAGGCTTGTTGAAAAAAATTAAAATAATTAAAGACAATGTGTAATTTAGAAACTGAAAGTACTTATGGCTCTTTTTCTGGTCATGAAACGAACCGAACTGTATACTTTGCTTTTGAGTTATTTACTTTAAAAGTATTATGTTTCCTGTTCTTGTTTTTAAAAATGAAATGACCACAACTTTCATGTTGCTCTCTCACACACAGATAAACAGATAAGTTGTTTTTTACTTAATGTAGTTCTCAGATTGTTTTCTCTTGAGACTGTGAATTTTAAACAAATTTTAGAAAGGAAGTTTATTAAAGAATGGCCCAAGAAGTGGAAATAACCTACCATACACAAATGGTAGAATGAATAAACAAATTATAATTTTACAATGTACCACCATACTCTATTTTTTATTTATTTTTTTAAAAGATTACTTGAGAGAGAGAAAGAGAGCGCACGCACAAGCATGAGGAAGGGGGAGAGGGAGAGGGAGAAGCAGACTCCGTGCTGAGCAGGGAGCCCAATGCGGACTCCGTCCCAGGGACCCCGGGATCATGACCTGAGCCAAAGGCAGATGCTTAACTGACTGAGCCACCCAGGCGCCCCCACCATACTTGATAACCAAGCAGAAATGAAAATGAA
Organism: Eumetopias jubatus; assembly: GCF_037043125.1. Classification (NCBI taxonomy): domain Eukaryota; kingdom Metazoa; phylum Chordata; class Mammalia; order Carnivora; family Otariidae; genus Eumetopias; species Eumetopias jubatus. The sequence continues at coordinate 21,549,687 of NW_028274815.1, forward strand.
TGAACTAGATCTATGTGTGTGGATGTGGATCAACCTCAATACAATGTTAAGTCTAAAAAATGTTGTAAATGGTTAGGAACAGTGGGATACCACTAAGTACACACACATACACACAGGTAGGGCCAGAAGAATGCTGTATTGAATCTGGATGTGAACATATGTAATGAAAGTATAGAATATGAATAGGAATGATAAACAACCTCAAGATAGTGGTTACCTCTGGGGATAAAAGGGAAGGAGATTGTAAAGATCTGGAGCTTCATCTGAAACAGAAAGAAAGAAAAGTCCTGAAACACGCGTGGCACAAGATTAACATCTGTTAATTCGTGGTGCTGCACAGATCACAAGGATATTACTTTCTAGATGTTATAGTTAAAATGGATGATGGTGATGATGATGATGATGAAGAGAGACGAGGAAACCTTCCTGGGTTTGACCGTTAAGAGAATATTTGGGGGCGCCTGGGTGGCTGAGTTGGTTAAGCGTCTGACTCTTGATCTCAGCTCAGGTCTTGATCTCAGGGTCTTGGTCTAGGGGTCATGAGTTCAGGCTCCTAACTGGGCTTCATGCTGGGCTCCTTAAAAAAAAAAAAGATTATTTGATTCATCCTTATGCTTTTTCTGCTAAAAGATAAGGTTTTTTTTATGGTGTAGCAATTCTTTAAAGGAAACTTTTAATTTTGGAATAGTTATACATTTACAGAGAAATTGCAAAGATAGGAGAGTTTTCATATATTCATACCCCTATTATAAACGTTAGTATGGTAAATCTGCCACAATTAATGAACTAATACTCATACATTATTTTAAACTGAAGTCTGTACTTTATTCAGATTCCTCAGTTTTTAAAAATCTAATGTCTTTTTTCTATTTCAGGATCTCATCCAGAAATCACAATACCTTGAGCCATCATGTTTCCTTAGGCTCCTGTAGACTGGTATTTTGTAGAATGTCCCTCGATTGAGATTTCTACTGGTATCCATATTTTACCATTCTGAGCAAAGTGTAGAACTCTTAACTTCTTTTGTATCTCATTTCCCTCCCCCTTTTATAATATAGTTGTCTTAAATATTTCTTCTGCATACATTTAAAACCACACCAGTGTTATACTTTTTTAAAACCAGCAAATATAATTTAGAAAACTCAGGTAGTCGACGGCCATACCACCCTGAACGTGCCCGATCTCGTCTGATCTCGGAAGCTAAGCAGGGTCGGGCCTGGTCAGTACTTGGATGGGAGAAAACTCAGACAAACGCCTATTGTATTTACCCTTATTTTTGCTTGCCATGTTCTTTTTTCTTTCTTGATGATTCAAGGCTCTCTCTTTTATCATTTTCCTTTTGTTTAGAGAACTTCTTTTGGCTATTGTTTTATTTTTTCTTTCTTTTTAAAAAATTATTTTTTATTTAAATTCAATTAATTAACATATAATGTATTATTAGTATCAGAGGTAGAGGTCAGTGATTCATCAGTCTTAAATAATACTCAGTGCTCATTACATTACGTTCCCTCCTTAATGTCCATCACCCAGTTACCCCAATCTCCCACCCCCCTCCAGCACTCTCAGTTTGTTTCCTATGATTAAGAGTCACTTATGGTTTGTCTCCCTCTCTGATTTCATCTTGTTTTATTTTTTCCTCTCTTCCCCTATGATCCTCTGCCTTGTTTCTTAAATTCCACATATGAGTGAGATCATATGATAATTGTCTTTCTCTGATTGACTTATTTCCCTTAGCACAATACCCTCTAGTACCATCCATGTTGCTGCAAATGGCAAGATTTCATTTTTTTTAATTTATTCATTCGAGACACAGAGATATATATATATAGAGAGAGAGAGCATGAGCAGGGGGAGAAGCAGAGGGAGGGGGAGAAGCAGACCCCCTGCAGAGCAGGAAGCCCGATGTGGGGCTCGATCCCAGGCCCCTGGGATCATGACCTGAGCCAAAGGCAGACACTCAACCATCTGAGCCACCCAGGCGCTCCCAAGATTTCATTTTTTTGATGGCTGAGTAATATTTCATTGTATATATACACCACATCTTTATCCATTCATCTGTTAATGGACATCCAGGCTCTTTCCATAGTTTGGCTATTGCTGCTATAAACATTGGGGTACAGGTACCCCTTTGGATCACTACATTTGTATTTTTGGGATAAATCCCTAGTAGTGCAATTGCTGGGTCACAGGGAGCTCTATTTTCAACTTTTTGAGGAACCTCCATACTGTTTTCCAGAGTGGCTGCATCAGCTTGCATTCCCACCAACAGTGTAAGAGGGTTCCCCTTTCTCTGCATCCTCAACAACATCTGTCGTTTCCTGAGTGGTTAATTTTAGCCATTCTGACAGGTGTGAGGTGGTATCTCGTTGTGGTTTTTTGATTTGTATTTCCCTGATGCCGAGTGACGTTGAGCACTTTTTCATGTGTCTGTTGGCCATTTGGATGTCTTCTTTACAGAAATGTCTGTTCATGTCTTCTGCCCATTTCTTGATTGGATTATTTGTTCTTTGGGTGTTGAGTTTAATAAGTTCTTTATAGGTTTTGGATACTAGCCCTTTATCTGAGATGTCATTTGCAATATCTTCTCCCATTCTGTCAGCTGTCTTTTGGTTTTGTCGACTATTTCCTTTGCTGTACAAAAGCTTTTTATCTTGATGAAGTCCCAATAGTTCATTTTTGCCTTTGTTTCCCTTGCCTTTGGACATGTGTCTAGCAAGAAGTTGCTGCAGCCGAGGTCACAGAGGTTGCTGCCTGTGTTCTCCTCTAGGATTTTGATGGACTCCTGTCTCACATTTAGGTCTTTCATCCATTTTGAGTCTATTTTTGTGTGTGGTGTAAGAAAATGGTCCAGTTTCATTCTTCTGCATGTGGCTGTCCAATTTTCCCAACTCCATTGGTTGAAGAGACTGTCTTTTTCCCATTGGACATTCTTTCCTGCTTTGTCGAAGATGAGTTGACTATAGAGTTGAGGGTCCATTTCTGGGTTCCCTATTCTGTCCCAGTGATCGATGTGTCTGTTTTTGTGCCAGTACCATACTGTCTTGATGATGACAGCTTTGTAATAGAGCTTGAAGTCCGGGATTGTGATGTCACCAGCTTTGGTTTTCTTTTTCAACATTCCTTTGGCTGTTCGGGGTCTTTTCTGGTTCCAAACAACTTTTAGGATTATTTGTTCCAGCTCTGTGAAAATAGTTGATGGTATTTTGATAGGGATTGCACTGAATGTGTAGATTTGCTCTAAGTAGCACAGACATTTTTACAATATTTGTTCTTCCAATCCATGAGCATGGAACGTTTTTCCTTTTCTTTGTGTCTTCTTCAATTTCTTTCACAAATGTCCTATAGTTTTCTGAGTACAGATCCTTTGCCTCTTTGATTAGGTTTATTCCTAAGTATCTTATGGTTTTGCGTGCAATTGTAAATGGGATCGACTTCTTAATTTCTCTTTCTTCTGTCTCATTGTTAGTGTATAGAAATGCAACTGATTTCTGTGCACTGATTTTATATCCTGCCACTTTGCTGAATTCCAGTATGAGTTCTAGCAATTTTGGGGTGGAGTCTTTTGGGTTTTCCACATACAGTATCATGTCATCTGCAAAGAGTGAGAGTTTGACTTCTTTATTGATTTGGATGCCTTTTATTTCTTTTTGTTGTCTGATTGCTGAGGCTAGGACTTCTAGTACTATGTTGAACAACAGTGATGATAGTGGACATCCTGACCTTAGGTGGAATACTCTCAGTTTTTCCCCATTGAGAATGATATTCGCAGTGGCATTTTTGTATATAGCTTTTATGATATTGAGGTATATTCTCTCTATCCCTACACTGTGAAGAGTTTTTTTTTTAAAGATTTTATTTATTTATTCATGAGAGACAGAGGGAGAGAGAGAGAGAGAGAGAGAAGCAGAGGGAGAAGCAGGCTCCCAAGGAGCAGGGAGCCCGATGCGGGACTTGATCCCAGGACCCTGGGATCATGACCTGAGCCGAAGGCAGACGTTTAACCATCTGAGCCACCCAGGCGCCCCACTGTGAAGAGTTTTAATCAAGAAAGGATGCTGTATTTTGTCAAATGCTTTTTCTGCATCTATTGAGAAGATCATATGGTTCTTGTCCTTTCTTTTATTAATGTAGTGTATCACATTGATTGATTTGTGGATGCTGAACCAAACTTGCAGCCAAGGAATAAATCTCCCTTGGTCATGGTGAATAATCCTTTTAATGTACTGTTGGATCCTATTGGCTAGTATTTTGGTGAGAATTTTTGCATCCATGTTCATCAGGGATCTTGGTCTGTAATTCTCCTTTTTGGTGGGGCCTTTGGTTTTGGGATCAAGGTAATGCTGGCCTCATAGAAAGAGTTGAGAAGTTTTCCTTCCATCTTGATTTTTTGGAAACAGCTTCAGAAGAATAGGTACTAATTCTTCTCTAAATGTTTTGGAAGAGAGTGCCTGGTGGCTCAGTTGGTTAAGCGACTGCCTTCAGCTCAGGTCATGATCCTGGGAAACCCAGGATCAAGTCCCGCATCAGGCTACCTGCTTAGCAGGGAGTCTGCTTCTCCCTCTGACCCTCCCCCGTCTTGTGCTCTTTCTCTCTCTCTCATTCTCTCTCTCTCTCAAATAAATAAATAAAATCTTAAAAAAAAACGTTTGGAAGAATTCCCCTGGGAAGCCATCCAGCCCTGGACTCTTGTTTCTTGGGAGATTTTTGATTACTGCTTAAATTTCCTTGCTGGTTATGGCCCGTTCAGGTTTTCTATTTCTTCCTGGCTCAGTTTTGGTAGTTTATACGTCTCTAGGAATGCATCCATTTCTTCCAGATTGCCTAATTTGTTGGGATCTAGTTACTCATAATATGTTCTTGTAATTGTTTGTTTATCTTTGATGTGGTTGTGATCTCTCCTCTTTCATTCATGATTTTCTTTATTTGGGTCGTTTCTCTTTTCTTTTTGGTAAATTAGGCCAGGGGGTTATCAATCTTATTAATTCTTTCAAAGAACCAGATCCTAGTTACATTAGTCTGTTCTACTGTTCTTTTGGTTTCTATTTCATTGATTTCTGCTCTAATCTTCATTATTTCTCTTCTCCTGCTTGGTTTAGGCCTTATTTGCTGTTCTTTCTCCAGCTTCTTTAGGTGTATGGTTAGGTTGTGTATTTGAGACTTTTCTTGTTTCTTGAGAAAGGCTTGTACTGATATCTACTTCCCTCTTAGGACTGCCTTTGCTGCATCCCAAAGGTTTTGAACAGTTGTGTTTTCATTTTCATTTGTTTCCATGATTTTTTTTTACTCTTCTTTAATTTCCTGGTTGACCCATTCATTCTTTAGTAGGATGCTCTTTAGCCTCCAAATATTTGAGTTCTTTCCAAGTTTCTTCTTGTGACTGAGTTCCAGTTTCAAAACACTGTGGTCTGAAAATATACAGAGAATGATCCCAATCTTTTGGTACAAGTTGAGACTTGATTTGTGACCCAGGATGTGATCTAGTCTGGAGAATGTTCCACGTGCTCCTGGTGCATTCTGTTGCTTTGGGGTGGAATGTCCTGAATATATCTGTGAAGTCCATCTGGTCCAGTGTGTCATTCAAAGCCCTATTTCCTTGTTGATCTTCTGCTTAGATGATCTGTCTATTGCAGTGAGTGGAGTGTTAAAGTCTCCTACTATTATTGCATTATTATCGATGTGTTTCTTTGATTTTGTTATTAATTGGCTTACATAATTGGCTGTTCCCATGTTAGGGGCATAAATATTTACAAGTGTTAGATCTTTTTGTTGGATAGACCTTTTAATTATGATATAGTGTCCTTCCTCATCTTTTATTACAGTCTTTGGTTTAAAAATCTAAATTGTCTGATGTAAGGATTGTTACCCCAGCTTTCTTTTGACGTCCATTAGCATAATAGATGGTTTTCCATCCCCTCGCTTTAAATCTGGAGGTGTCTTTGGGTCTAAAATGAGTCTCTCGCAGACAGCGTATCGACGGGTCTTGCTTTTTTATCCAATCTGATACCCTGTGTCTTTTGATTAGGGCATTTAGCCCATTTACGTTCAGAGTAACTACTGAAAGATATGTATTTAGTGCCAATGTATTGCCTGTAAAGTTACCGTTTCTGTATATTTCTCTGTTCCTTTCTGGTCTATGTTACTTTTGGGCTCTCTCTTCACTTAAAGGATCTCCTTTAATATTTCTTGCAGGGCTGGTTTAGTGATCACAAATTCTTTGTTTCTGCTTGTCCTGGAAGCTTTATCTCTCCTATTTTAAGTGACATCCTTGCTTGATAAAGTATTCTTGGCTGCATATTTTTTTCATTTAGCACCCTGAATATATCATGCCAGTCCTTTCTGGCCGGCCAGGTCTCTGTGGATAGGTCTGCTGTCAATCTAATGTTTCTACCCTTGTAGGTTACAGACCTCTTGTCTCGAGCTGCTTTCAGGTTTTTCTCTTTTTGTCTGAGATTTGCAAGTTTCACTATTATATTTCAGGGTGTTGATTTTGAGGGGGGCTTCTCTGTGCCTCCTGGACTTGAATGCTTTCTTCCTTCCCCAGATTAGGGAAGTTTTCCACTATAATTTGCTCCAATATCCTTCTGCCCCACCTTTCCTCTTTTTCTGGGATCCCAATTACTCTTATATTGCTTTGCTTTACGGTATCACTTATCTCTCGAATTCTCCCCTCATGATCCAGTAGTTACTTATCTCTCTTTTTCTCAGCTTTTTATTCTCTATCTTTTTGTCTTTTGTATCACTAATTCTCTCTTCTGCCTCATTTATCCTAGCACTTAGAGCCTCCATTTTTTTATTGCATCTCATTAATAGCCTTTTTGATTTCAACTTGGTTAGATTTTAGTTCTTTTATTTCTCCAGAAAGGGATTCTCTAGTGTCTTCTATGCTTTTTTTCAAGCCTAGCTAGCATCTTTATAATCATTATTCTGAATTCTAATTCCGACATCTCACTTATGTCCATACTGATTAGGTCCCTGGCAGTCAGTACTGCCTCTTGTTCTCATTTTTGAGGTGAGTTTTTCTGTCTTGTTATTCTTGGAGAAAGTGATCGCTTTTCTATTGTAGAGTTGCAGCTATTCTTTTCTTAGACCTCTGCTTGAGTTTGCAGGTATTCAGAATGATTTGATAACTATGTAGCTGAATTCCTGGGACCAAACAAAACTAAGGTCTCCTACTCCTCCTCCATCTTGGATTATCTCTGCTAAAAGATAAGTTTGTGGATCCAATATATAGTATGTTTTTACAGTCTAAACACACAGATGCCCTCCCATTTTTTTCTTCCAGTTATCACACTTTAATATGTATATATGTATGTATGTATGTAAGTAATCTCTGTGCCCGATGTGGGGCTCAAACTCACAACCCCAAGATCAAGAGTCCCATTCTCTTCTTAATGAGACAGCCAGGCACCCCACACACTTTAATATTTAAAGACAAAAAGCGCTGATTTTTTCTATTATTTTAAATTTTTTAAAAACATACACACAGAGGTCTAACAGCCAAAATTCACAGAGGAAATGAGCTCCTACTCTCCCCCCACTGGTCCTATCTCGTGGTTGATGCTGCAGTGGGCCCTCCTCCTCTCTAACACATAGCAGTTCACTGTTGCTTCCCTGTGCTACAGCCACATGTTACTCTGATGCATTTGCTCGGTTTCATGACAGGCATGTCCCTCCCCGTGGCTCCATTCTAA